>NC_064269.1:18830000-19130000 GCF_003254725.2 Canis lupus dingo | reverse complement strand
GTTTTTCCTGAGAACACTACTTATTTTTGAGTAGAAAGAAAAACATGACTTAAAAAATGAAGAAGGTGGAGATTTTTGCTGGATATTCTGTTGGCCCTGTCTAACGAAGTAGCCACTAGCCACATGCAGCTAGTTATGTTTAAATTGAAAGTGATTAAAGCTAACTAAAATTAGGCATTCAATTCCTCAGTCACATTAGCCGTAAGTCAAGTGCTCAATAGCTTGTACCTCAGTGACTACCAAATTAGAGAAGATACAGAACACCTCCATCCTCACAGCAAATACTCTCCATATAGGAATCTGTGTCGCTCTTTTGCTTAATTTGCCCTGTAAATTATTCATCCCCTTGTGTGCACAAAGCATCGTGTTTTATTCAGTGGGGTCACAAAGATGAATACCCCTACTTTGAAGAGACTTGCAAGCTTACCATCTAAAAAAAAATGTAAGACATGCTCATAATTAATGACAACACAGACACTGTGCGATGGCTCAATATTTAAGTGCAGTACATGGAACTAATAATATGGATCTCGACAAGAGTGAGGAGTGTCTACAAGAAAGAAGCTTCTGTTAAAGATAAAAACTGTAGGACTTTTAAAACTCAGTTACAAGTCAGCACGCAGTGATTGGGAGAGAATACTGGAGCAGCACCCAGACTTCACCTTCAAGATTTGTGAGTTTTACTCTAACTTAGCAAATTGGCATTTAAATTTCCTTACACCAGGCTTTTGAGGATGTAGCTATTGTCAGCCACAGTTTGATCACTTACAGAGCAAGGAATAAGGCCATGCCATGTGGAGAGCTCAACAAGTACTGCCACCCTTCAAAATTCATTTTAGACATTTCTGACGTGAGTTGGCTTTCCATGGGACGTACTCCACTTTCCAACTTGGTAAGCAAATAGAAAGATTTTGCGGTGGCTGGGAAGATTTTGTGGTGACTTTTGTGATGGTTATTAAAGAATACCCACAAGTGGCCTCAATTTCATCCATTTCCAAACAAGTGTACTTTTACTCAGAGGCAGAGGGTATGGAAATTCTCTATTTCCCCATTGTGGAACCCCCCAGTCTAGTGAGGGAGTCAGAGATGGCTAGTAGTCCCCCATATTGCTTCTTGTGCAGAGCAACAGAAATTCCTCTTTCAGTTAGGCTCCTCATCACCTGTGAAAGTGGCCATTGTCGCAGTTCTTCAGCAACTGGTGTGGCCCTGAGTCTAAGATTAGCTAGCAGCGTAGACAAGAAACAGATATGTCTAACATCAAGGATGTTTTCTTGAATGATGCCCCCCTTTTAGTTTCATTTCTCCCCTTCCTGCTGGCATAATGAAGACCTGCTGGTGAGCCATTTGGTTGTTGCAGAAAGGGAGATACCCCAGAAATAGTGGAGCAATAAATCAGAAGGAGCCTGGATCCTGACACCATTGCAGAGCAGAGCTGCCTCATATGTTTGCATTTATATAGGAAAAGAGAACCTCTGATCTTCTTCAAGCTGTGTTTATTTGGGCCTCTGTTCTACTCAGCCCAACTAGTCACATAATAAAGCCTGTCATTAAAAAAGAAACTGGTACTTGTTAATCACTCAGCATTATTATTGTTTAAAAATACTAGTAGAGGGAACCCTGGGTGGCTCAGCGGTATAGAGCCTGCCTTCGGCCCAGGGCCTGATCCTAGAGACTCAGGGTCGAGTCCCACGTCCAGCTCCCTGCGTGGAGCCTGCTTCTCCCTCTGCCTGTGTCTCTGCCTCTCTCTCTCTCTATGTCTCTCATGAATAAATCAATAAAATCTTAAAAAAAAAGAGATTTATTTATTTATTTGAGGGGGGAGGGGCAGAGGGAGAAGGAGAGAAATCCTCAAGCAGAATCCCCACGAGCTCAGAGCTGGATGCAGGACTCGATCCCAGGACCCCGAGCTCATGACCTGAGCTGAAAGCAAGAGCTGACACTTAATTGGCTGAGCCACTCAGGTGCCCCTGAAGTTATTTTTTTGATTGAAAATATATACTGCTATTTGATATTCCTACAAATCTTCATCCAGTAAAACTCTTAAAGCCCACATGAACAGTTAATTGGTACACTTTGCTTTAAAATTTGCCAAACTACATATATCTAAACTTTTTCCGCAGGACAATCAGGGCCTTGCCATTTCAAGATACAAATTAGACAATGTTTAAAAAGAGTCCTTTCTTATCCATGTTACTCAGATGTCAGCTTGGGTCACCTTGCCCTTAAGAAGTCCAATGCCTTCCCCCAAATTCCTTTAATTTGTAGGTGTTTGGTTTCTTTTAGCTACAGCTGACTCATCTGGCTCTGGTTTCTGCCATGTGCCAGGGTTGTCCAATCTGTCTCTGGCAGCTGGGCAGTTCTCCCTGCAGAGCCCCTCTCCCTTGGTTCCCTTTCCTCTGAAGACCACTCTCGTGCCACAGCTGTGTGCGTTAACTAGAGGTCTAATGGCAACAGTAAAAGGATATGGAATCATCCCACAGTTAATTTCGAACTGTATATTAGACTGCCTCGTTCTTCAAAAGCCCTCTTGGCCTCTTTCACCAACTGAGGTTCCAGTTACCCACCACTCTGGCCTCTACATTATTCTTTCTCCTGTTTTTCTCAACTAGGTCTAGTTGACTTCTTGGACAGAGTGGTTTGTTTTCCCATTGTAGGGAATATCTAATCCGTGTCCTCAGGCTCACACTTTCCTTTTCTAAATATTTTGTCACAATATTTTCCTAAAAATGGCTGTAGTCTAGTGCCTACTGACTACATTTAGACCCATCAACTATTCTCATGGGTGAAATGAAATTCGATCTATCTCATTTTGTGGTTAGATAGTTTACTTTTTTGGTTTATGACTTCATTGTTTAAATTTTAGGAAAATTTTATAATGTGCTAGTTTTTAAAAAAAATAGAATAGAATACAATTTAATATATTGTAATCTCAAACCTCTATGGCACTGTCTTAATATTATTGCTTTACTTCCAAATGCAATCATGCTTATCTTACCTCCTTCTGCTATCTGTACTCTCTGAAGGATCATTTCCATGAGAGTGATAGAAAGTCTTTAAGATCTTGACCTTGAGCGCTCCAATGTGACTCCAGCTTCAGATTTCCTACAACTCCATGTCCTCAGGAATGGCTCTTTGTACCTCATCTGGCAGTAAATACTAGCTCTCCTTTTGCATTCTGTTATGTCCACTTCACTTACCTCCTTATTAAGCCCTGACTCCACACACTCATTCAAATGCATTTCTTGCCATTGCAAATTTCTCGGCTTCTGCCATTTTCCTTTCTCCCTGAATTTTGGAGACATATTCTATATCTTGCCTTCACATCTTCTGTAGCTGCGAAATACCCCTCAGTTGCGAAAAAGTATTTAAGGTGTCATTTTTTTTAACTTGTAAAAGAACCCAATTTGTTTCTCCGTAGCAGATTTCCAGAGATTCAAGGCCAAATATAAGAAGCTTCTGGTTATAGAATCCCGTTCAAGATAATATCCATTTTTCTCTGCTAGTCATATTTGCTGTTTATGTAAGTTATTAATGTTCCCATTAGAACTTGGAAGATTGATCATATTGTTCCCCTCTTTTCCACTTGGCCCTCTGGAGGAAAAAGTTAGATTTAAAATAGCAATTTAAGGCTGATTTTTGGGGCACCTTGGTGGCTCAGTCAGTTAAGCGTCTGACCCTTGATTTTGGCTCAGGTCATGATCTCAGGGTCCTGAGATCGACCCCTGCATCAGGCTCTGTGCTCAGCAGGAAGTCTGCTTGAGATTCTTTCTCTCTCTCCCCCTCTCCTTCTGCCCCTCTCTGAACTCACTCTCTCTCTCTATCTATCTAAAATAAATTTTAAAATTTTTAAAAATGGTGTTAAGACTGATTTTTGAACATGTTCAAAGGACATTTGCTATTGGTCAATTTCTATACCCCTCTGACACCAATGACCAATAGGACCTATTGGCTCCTGTGTTCCTTCTTGGGTCCTGTCATGTTAGATTTAGGATTTGGGAGGGCAGAGAATTTAAGAGAGAAGGTTTTATTTTCAACATTCTGGTATGCACAAGGACTTTTAAATGCCTTATTAAGATTTTATAAATGGGTTATTAAAGTACAAGTAAGTACTTACTTGGTAATGAGTATTTTAACTTATTTACTTTTCAGAGTAAGAATTAAAAAACAAATTTTGTCAAATCATTTGCCAGAAAACATCCCACAACCCTACCAGTACCTGTGGAGACCAAGGTACATCCCACCCTGCCCATAACCACTAAAACCCCTTCTTGTCAGCTTGCAATCCAATCATGAGCAGCTCAGTGGGTAAGTGAGAGTTGTGTATGGTGTATATGCAGGGAAAGGAATTAGCACTCAAAATGTTTCGTGTATATGCTCTCATTTATATCCTCACTTGCAAGGCAGGAAATAGCACAGCTCCATTGCAGACTGCAGGATTTATAGAAACCCTCCCAAGAACGCCTGAGGCGTGTTCAGCTGTGAGCACTAGCTTAGGTCACTTGGTCCCTCTTCCTCCGGTCAGTCTTTTCACAGAAATATAGCTGGCACTATACTTCATTTCTTCTGAATTTCTATAGTTATTTTAGCTTACCACATAATGTAAACCTCAATTATATGCTTTTTTATGTTAATATTGTAATTGTGCATGTGAGGAGCTTTCAAGACATCGGAAGGGAAACAGAAAAGCTTAAAATGGAATGTTGGCTTGCTCTTAACTACCCATTTGGCTCTGCCCAAATCACATCCTCTCTGAACCTCGGTTGCTCGTGTGAAAAATGAGAAAACAAAACTTAACTTTGCTCAGTTTTTGAATGATTTTATGTAAAGGCAACTTTTGCAAGTATTCCCTAGACAAATATTAGCTATTATAAGTTGTCACATATTTTATTTTTATCCCCTTCAATATAAATGGTATATTCAGAAAGTGTGTATTAAAAATTAGGAAGGGTCTGAGACTTTACCCTACTTGCAAGCTAATAATTTAGCCTGTCACAGTTTCATGGATGCTCATGGTAAACATAATACCCCTGGATCAGAAACAAAAGACAATTTATTACTGATAGCAATGGCAGTGGACAGATTATCAACATTTTGATATCAGTTCTTCAAGTACCAATTCCCACAGTGAAGAAATCCAGAAAATGTCTGTAAATACAGTGAGTTGCTTTACAGGGGGGGAACCAGTTCTTTTTAAAGGCAAGTAAGTATGTCTGCCATTTGTTCTATAGGGAGCTTTTTCCCAAAGTTGTAAGAAACCTACCCTTAATTCTGAAGGACCTTAACTCCACCTCTCAAGACTGCTATACAAACACCCTTAAAAATATAGTAGGAAGAGGGACGCCCAGGTGGCTCAACGGTTGAGTGTCTGCCTTTGGCTCAGAGCATGATCCTGAAGTCCCAGGATCGAATCCCACATCAGGCTCCCTGCTTGGAGTCTGCTTCTCCCTCTGCCTATGTCTCTGCCTCTCTCTGTGTGTCTTTCATGAACAAATAAATAAAATCTTAAAAAAAAAAAAAACATAGTGGGAAGAATAAAAGGTAATCCATGCCTTGCTCACAAAACATACAAAAGTATCAGAGACTTACGGAATATTGTCTTGTAGCAGTATGCTTTATGATTTATAATCAAAAGACAACTTTAAAATTTAATTACTGAGTTCCTGCTATAGTTGAATAATTGGGATATTGTCATTCTACGGTATACAACAAAAAAGCTAAAAAAATATGCGCGGCAATGGTTTTCATACATTGGATAACAGAAAACAGAAGGCTCTGATCACTGAGAGAAGAAAAATGAATGAGTGGAGCCCTGCAATTGCTCTGGTTCTGTATTCACAGGCTTTCCTGGGCCTTTATAGAGGTAGGGACCAGATGGAGCTATTCCAAATAAAGCATACAGACTTGCTGAATTAGCAAGATAGAGCTCAGGAAAGCATGCCTGGAATTTTTAGGGAAGACTATCCAAGAAAAGGGAGATCCATAGAGAGAAAGCTCCAAAGATCAGCATAAAGATTCTCTTTTAGATGGCAGCTGAATATTATGCATATACATAGGATAAAACCCTATGAGGCTAGGCAAAAAAAAAAAAAAAAAAAGATTGTGGAGTCATAAGTAGTTCCTAGAGCTCTCACAGATCTGGGAGACCTTCAAGTTCTAACCACCCGGAGTAGAGCATCCTTGTTAAATACCTGAACCAGAAAAATCACGCCTTAGTAGCAGAACTAAACTTCCATTAGTTTAAAGCTACTCTAGATTCTCTTTTTTAAAAAGCTTGAAAACAAGCCTCCAAATGATAAATTGGTAACAGTAATTTACTATCTGTTAGAACAAAAGCCAACAGTCTTTGAGGAATACAATAAAATCTAGAACTTGAGAACATGAAAACACAATCCATAAAAATTTCTACACATATAAAGAAGCAGAAAATGTGACACATTAACAGGAAAAACTAGAAATAATGTAACACATTACCAGCCAATAAAAAAACATCCAGAAATGACAGAGATGATGGAATTAACAGAAGTTTAAAGCACTTAATAAATATATTTTTAAAATGTTCAAGAATTGGGGCGCCTCAGTGGCTCAGTCTGTTGAGCATCTGCCTTCAGCTCAAGTCATGGTCCCAGAGTTCTGGGATCAAGCCCTGCATCTGGCTCCCTGCTCAGCAGGGAGTCTACTCTCCTTCCTCCCTCCGTTCCCCTTCTTGTGCTCTCTTTCTCTCTCTCTCTTGGTCTCACTCTCTCTCTGAAATAAATAAATAAAATCTTTTAAATAATTAAAATAAAAAACAAAATGTTCAAGTATTTAAAAAGAAAGCATATGCATAATGAATAGAAAAATGGAAGATGTTTTTTAAATTTCCAAATGGAAAGGCACCTGGGTGGTTCAATCAATTAAGTAACCAATATTCGGTTTGGGCTCAAGTCATGATTTCAGGGTTGTGACATTGAGTCCCATCTTGGACTCTGTGCTGAGCATGGAATGTGATTAAGTTTCTCTCTCTCCTCTCCCTCACCCCTTCCCCCTTTCCCCCAGGCATGCCTGTGCTCATTCTCTCTCTCTCTCTCTCTCTCTCTCTCAAAAAAGAAGTTCCAAACGGACCTTCTAAGGATGAAAAATACAATATCTCAAATTAAAAATTCACTTTAAGAGATTAAAAGCAAGTTAGAAATTGTGAAAGAAATGGTCAGTGAACTTGAAAATATAGCAGTCAAAATTATCCATGATAAAGCAAAGAGGAAAAAAAGACTAAAAATTGTAATAGAGCCTCTGTGAACTGTTGGAGACATTACGTGTAAGTAGAAGCCCAGACGAGAGAAGAGAGAAAAAGTATTTGAAGATGCAACAGGTAAAAATTTTCCAAATTTAATGAAAGCTATAAACTTACAGATCTTAGATTCTCAACGAACCCAAGCAGGATAAATAGAGAATTTTGAAAACTGCTAATTAAAGAAAAAAAATAAAAGCCACCAGAGGAGACATTATATACAGGAAAGTAAGAATAAGAATTATAGCACAGGGGCACCTGGGTGGCTCAGTGGTTGAGCATCTGCCTTTGGCTCAGGTCGTGATCCCAGAATCCTGGGATCAAGTCCTGCATCACGCTCCATGGGGAGCCTGCTTCTCCCTCTGTCTATGTCTCTGCTTCTCTCTGTGTGTCTTTCATGAATATATAAATAAAATCTTAAAAAAAAAAGAACTGTAACACATTTCTTGCCTGAAACTATGCAAAACAGAAGACAGTGGAATGAAATCTTTAAAATTACAAAAAAAGAGTTAACCTATCTTTCTACAGCCAATAACAATATACTTTAATAATTAGAGGCAAAATAAATAATTTGGCAGATTTTAACAAGTTGGGAATATCATCCCCAGTAGAGTCACACTATAAAAAATATTAAATGAAATATTTCATGTAGGAGGAAAATGGTACTAACTGGAAATTTATATACAAAAAACAATGGTGGAATTAGTAAATAAGTGGGTAAATATAAAAAAATATTTTATCAGGGATCCCTGCGTGGCTCAGCAGTTTAGCGCCTGCCTTCGGCCTAGGGCATGATCCTGGAGACCCGGAATCTAGTCCCATGTCAGGCTCCCTGCATGGAGCTTGCTTCTCCCTCTGCCTGTATCTCTGCCTTGGTCTCTCTCTCTTTCTCTCTGTGTGTCTCTCATGAATTAATAAATAAAAATCTTAAAGTATATTTTATCTCATTTAAAACTTTCTCTAGAATATAACTGACTAAAGCAAAAATATTAACAGTGAACTGGGGATGCTTGGGTGGCTCAATGGTTGAACGTCTGCCTTTGACTCAGGTCGTGATCTCTTGACTCGGGTCCTGGGACCGAGTCCTACATTGGGTTCCCTGCAGGAAGCCTGCTTCTCCCTCTGCCTGTGTCTCTGTCTCTCTGTGTTTCTCATGAATAAATAAATGAAATCTTAAAAGCAAACAAACAATGAATTGTGACATTTACAGGTAACAGTAAATTTTGTCAAAAATTAGTACAAAGGATGGGAAGGAAATAAATATAAATATAGGGCTAAAGATTGTCACATTGTAGATGAAGTGGAACAGTACTAGTTGATAGCAGATTGAAATGTTTTAAAGACTCATTTTTTTTCAAGCCATGCAGGAATCAGTAACAACAAAAAGATGTATAGATGATATATCAATTATGAACGTAAAGTAGAAGAATAAAGATTAGCCAATAAATTCAAAAGAAGGAAGAAGAAGAAAGGGGAAAAGACAAAGAACAAACGGAAATTAACTAGCAAGATGATAGAATTAAAACTGATCATATTAATAATTACATTAAATATAAACCATAAAAACTCTTATTAGAGGTCAGATATCATGAAACTGATTAGAAAATCAGGATCTAATTATGCATTGCCTATAAAAAAAACCCACTTTAAATATAAAGACATTGATAAGTTAGAAGGAAAGAGGAAAATTACATACCATGAAAACACCAATTATAAGAAGCTGAAATGGCCATATTAACATCAGAAAAATTAGCATTGAGAACAAAGAATATTACTAAGAATCAAGAGGAACACTTTTTCATTATAAAGAGGTCAATTAATTCAGAGGACATAATACGTGTTAGTTATATAAATAAATAAATAAATATATTTATAAATAAATATAAAAAATAAATATAAAAAATATTAAAAATAAATATAAAAAATATTATAAATAAATATAAAAAATAAATAAAAAAAATAAATATATATATTTATATATATATAAAGTTATAAATCTTTATAGATAAAGCAAGAACTGAGAACCAAAGGGTGAAAAATGGTCTCCTTGTAGGTACTGGTAGAGAAACTAGGAATAAAATCATAATTTAGAAGCGTTGAACAATGTTATCAATATCTTTTCCTAATTGATATTTCTGGAAACTATATCCAGTAGCTACAAAATACACATCCTTTTGAAGCACACATGGATTTTTTCACCAAAATAATCCATATACTGGACTTTAAAGCAAATATTAATTAATTTAAAAGAATTGAAATCAGATAGTTTGTTCTCTCATCTCTATGGAATTCCATTAGAAATAAATAACATAACAATATCTGAAATAACTTCAAATATTTTGAAATATAAAAACACTTCTCTATTAGTTACTCATGGATCAAAGAAGAAAACACAAAACAGTTAGAAAATACCTTGATTGAATGAAAATTACACAATACATATAAAAATATTTAGGGGAAAATTTATAATTTGAAATATTCATTTTAGAAAAGAGGAAAATTCTATATTAACAGTCCAAGAAACTAGAAATAAAACAACTACAAATTAGAAGGAAGGGCATAATAAACACACATTCAGTATATGAATATATAAGCATAACGTCAATTAATATAAAGAGCACAAGAGATGAAAAACAATAAAAATGAAAGATTGCTCTTTTACAATATCATCAAAATCGGTAATCATGTAAGTAGGCTGATCAAAAAGTGCAGAGAATCAGAAATTACTAGAATCAGAAATGAATCACTACATACAGACAGAAGGCATTAAAAATATTTTAAACTTGAAAACAGCTGAAATGGACAGTTTGAAAGAGATAAATTACTGAAATTAACATAAGGAGAAATGGAAGGTTATGTTTCTGTATATGATATAGAAAGTCCCAGGTGAACGTCACTTCACTAACATTTGGAAAATCTGGGATAATTTACAAAATAAATAAAAATAAAATACTTGAATAATATATTTTCTTCAGCCCATCAGAGGGCAACAGATCTGAATTCTAGAGTGACTAAGTACTACTAAGGAGAAATAGAATAACCAAACTCCCTTTTGGCAAAGAATGGAAGAAATGGTCATCATCCAAATTGGTAAGAAAAATTCTGCTAAAATTTTAACACACTTGTAAAGACAAACTAAATATGGGCCAGCATATTTGTTTGTAATATCTGGGGGTCTCAAGCATAAAGGGGCTTAGCAGTCACTCACAATCTCTCTTGCATGGAATCTCTACCATACATGCATGAGAAAAATGGAGTCAACACAAAAGATAAAGAATCTCTCTTAATGGAGTAAGTGAGTACATGATGATTAATAGTAGGAGACAGGAACTGGGAAGAAAAAATTCTAAAACATGCATCTGTTAAGAACTTCAAAATTCCAAACACATAACACAACTCAATTAGAGGACCAATAATCCAGTAAAAGCTGGTCAAAAGATTTGAACAAGCACTTCATCAAAGAAGGTATACTTGAGGCAAACAAACACAATGAAAAGATGTTCAACATCATTAGTCATCAGAGAAATGCAATTTTTATTGAGATATCATTTACATAGTAAAATTCACAGTTTTAAATTGTAAGGCTCAGTTGTTTTTAGTATGTTCACAAGGTTGGATAACATTACTACTATCTAATTCCAGAATATTTACCTCATTCCAAATAAGAAATCCCATACCAATTAGTGGTCATTCCCTATTCTCTCCTCTCCCATTCCCTGGCAACCACTAATCTACTTTCTTTCTCTATGGATTTACCTATTATGGGTCTTTTATATAAATGGAATCATATGGGCTTTTGTGATTGGCTTTTTTTCATGGAGGATGTTTTCGAGCTCTATCCATTCTGTAGGATGTAGTGCTTTATTCCTCTTTATGATTGAATAATTTATGCAAATATCACATTTGTCTATCCATTCATCAGTTGATGAACATGTGGGTTGTTTCCACATTTGGACTGTTATGAATAATGCTGCTAAAAATATTTAAGTACAAGTTTTTGTATGAATATATGTTTTCATTTCTTCTGCATATATAGCTAGAAATAAAATATTTTAGTCATATGGTAACTCTAGGTTTATCTTTTTTAGGAATTGCTAAATTGTTTTCCACAGCAGCTGAATCATTTTCATTTCCATTGACAATATATTAGGCTACCAATTTCTCTGAATTCTTCCCAACAAATTGTATATTTTTGTTTGTTTCTTTTGTTAAAATATGACCATTCTAGTGAGTGAGAAGTAGTTTTGGTTTTGATTTGCATTTCACTAATAACTAATAATGGTGGTCATCTTTTCAAATGCTTTTTGGCCATTGGAACATCTTTGGGCAAATGTCTATTCAATTCTTTGTCCATTTTTGATTGAGTTATTTGTCCTGTTATTGTTGAGTTCTAAGAATACTTTTTATATTTTGTAAGAGTACTATATACATATTGTGTGTATATATATAGTATATATAGTATATATACATATACATGTATATATTTACATATACTACTAAATATATGTATAATATAGTACATATATATGATTTTCAAATATTTTCAAATATATACGTTTGTAAGTGTGTGTGTATATACAATTGGAAATATATATACATACAATTGGAATATATATATATATATATACATACAATTTGGAAATACTTTTATATATATATATACACAATATATATATACAATTTGGAAATACTTTTTCCCATAATGTGGATTGTCTCTTCACTTTCTTAAGAGCATTATTTGAGCACAAAAGTTTTTAATTTGGATAAAGTTAAATTTACCTATTTTTTCCCCTCTGGCTCCTTATGCTTTTGATTTTATATATAAGAAACCATTGCTTAATCCAAGGTCATGAAGATTCACTCTCATGTTTTATTATAAAAGTTTTATCACTACATTTGGGCCTTTGGCCGCTTTATTAATTTTTATGTAAAGTATGAAGTATGAGCTCCAGTTATGTTTCTGCATGTGAATAACCACTTGTACCTTCAACATTTTGTTGAAAAGATTATTCTTTCACCATTGAGTGCTCTTGGCATACTCGTAAAAATCTGGTGACCACAGATTAATGGTTTATTTTTGGACTCTCAATTCTCTTTCATTGATGTATATGTCTGTCAGTACACTAGCACAACATTCTCTTGATTACCATAGCTTTTTAGTAGATTTTGAAATTGGGAAGTGTGTGTTAGTTTTTATTTTATACAATAGTTTGGCTACTCTGGGCGCATTCCAATTTCATATCAATTTTAAGATGAATTTGTCCATTTCTGTAAAAAAAACAGCAGTTGAAATCTTGATAGGGATTGTGCTGAATCTACAGATAAATTTGGGGAGTACTGACATCTTAACAAAGTCTTCCAATTCACAAGCATGAAAGTCTTCCCATTTACTTAGGTCTTAATTAATTTCCTTCAACAATATTTTGTAGTTTTCAATATACAAGTCTTATACGTCTTAGTTAAATTTATTCCTAAGTATTATATTATTTTTTATATTACTGTAAATGAACTTGTTTTCTTAATTTCATTTTAGATTATTTATTGCTAGTGTATAAAGATACAAATTATTTTTTTTATGTGTTGATCTCATATCCAACACATGCTGGACTTACTAGGTATAATAGTTTTTCTGTGGTTTCTTCAGGATATATATTATCATGTCATCCTCAAATAGATATAGTTTTACTTCTTCTTTTCTGATCCTAATGCCTTTTATTTCTTTTTACTGCCTAACTGCCTTGGCTAGAACCTCCATTACAAGGTTGAAAAGAAGTGGTTAAGAATAGACAACCTTGTCTTATTCCTGTTAGGGGAAAACTTTCAATCTCCACTACTAACTATGATGTTAGTTGTGAGTTTTTCTTTCTTTTTTTTTTTTTTTAAGATTTTATTTATATATTCATGACAGAGAGAGAGAGAGAGAGAGACGCAGAGACACAGGCAGAAGGAGAAGCAGGCTCCATGCGGGGAGCCCGACGTGAGACTCTATCCCAGGTCTCCAAGATCACACCCCAGGCTGAAGGCGGCGCTAAACCGCTGGCCACTGGGGCTGCCCAGTTCTGATGTTTTCAAAGATGTCCTTTGTCAGGGTGAGGAAATTTCCTTCTATGCCCGGTTTGTTTTGTATTTTTCTTCTTGACTTTCTTTAAAAAAAAAAAAAATTGTTATTTAAATTCAAAGTAGTTAGCATATACTGTGTTATAACTTTTAGGGGTAGAATTTAGTGATTCATTGTTGTATATTTTTGTCATAAATCCAAAGTGTGCTAGATTTTGTCAAATGTTTTTTCTGTATCTATTGAGATATCATATGGTGTTGGATGTTTATCTTAATATGCAATATTTACATTCATTGATTTTCATATGTTGAACCCAACCTTGCATTCCTGGGTTGAAACTCACTTGGTCAGGGCATATATTCCTTTTTCTATGCTGCTGGATTCACTTTGCTTGTATCTTATTGAGGATTTTCGCATCTATATACATAAAGGATATTGTTCTATAGTTTTCATGTGATATCTATCCATTTTGATATCAGGATAATACTAACCATAGAATAAGTTAGGAAGCGTTACCTGACTCTTCTTTTTGGAAGAGTTTGTGAAGAGTTGATATTAATTCTTCTATAAGCATTTGATAGAATTCACCAATGACGTAATCTGTTCCTGGGCTTTTCTTTATGGGAGATTCTGTGATTACTAACACAATATATTTACTTGTAAAAAAAAAAAATATATATATATATATATATATTTACTTGTTATAGACCATTCAAATTTCTATTTCTTGTTATCATTTTTGATAATTTTGTCTTTCTACAACTTTATCCATTTCATCAAAGATGTCCAGTTTCTTGACATATAATTGTTTATCATATTCTGTATTTCTACTTGATCAGTGGTAACATATCTTCTTTTATTTGTGATTTTAGTAATATTGATTTTCTAAGTGGTTTTCCTTCCATGGTTTATGAGATACTCTTCTATCTGGTTCTCCTATTTCTCTAAATTTATTTTAAGTGTCTTTTGATGCTCTCTCTTCCTCTGTTTCTTAGATAACAGTGTTCCCTAGGACTCTGACAACACTGTTTCCTATTCTTATTCTATAAATTTCCCTAATCAGTATCACCTACTACCATGGCATAAAATGCTACCTGTATGTTGATGATTCTCAATATTTTATTTCTAGAGGAAATCACTCTTCTGATATTTAGACAGTATGTATAGCTAGAAACTTCAGTTTAATATGCTGATGTCACCCCAACATGTTCCAAGCTAAAGGTGTCTACCCAACCCCATAGCCTAAATAACCATGGCATCATTGCTGTCCTCATTGATTGATAAAGCCAAAATCCTAAAAACCCCAGCAGTCTTTGGCCTGCAACTATAAACTGAGAAAGTCCCTTGTACCCACCTGTTGCAGTTGTGAATACTAAAACCACAGCAGGGTGCCTGCTCTCAAAAATGTGGCTTGATAGCAGTCCTGTGTGCAGATCACCGCTGCTGGAATCGATCTTTGCTCAGAATGTATCACTTCCTTACAATGTTGAGAAGGTGGCTTCTTTTCTATATGGTACACTAAGCTAAGGGCATTCTGAATCAAAATTGTCCTAAGTTCTATGAATACATCAGGACAGCCACATCCCCAAAACAAGTTGATTCTAGAATGACTTGGTCAGGTATGCTGGTATGGACAACTATTTTCTTCCCAGTCCTTGGATGCCAGGCTTATCTACTGGTACATCATCATGGTAGATTCTGTTTCAGGTAAATTCTATTTCAATAACTTCATCTCATTTATAAAAAAATCTGCTTATTTATTTGAGAGAGAGAGAGTGAGATCACAGGAGGGAGAGTTAGAGGAAGAAGGAGGGAGAAATCTCAAATAGACTCAACTGAGTGTAGAGCCTGATGCAGGTCTTGATCTCAAGACCCTGAGATCATGACCTGAGCTGAAATCAAGAGTCAGATGCCTTAACCAGCTAAGCCACCCAGGTGCCCCTTCCTCTCCTTAAACAAGGCTACCTCAGGTAAGCTAGTATAATTTAATTCTTTTTAATTTAGAAGATGAAGATCTCAGTCCATTTCTTCCTTAGAAGGCCTCTATAATCTTATGTAAAATAATTTATTTTGCCTCCTACAACTTCCAAACTATATAAGTGGTTGTGTCAGAATTAAGTTAAAGAAGCCATCCATACACTAGATGTCCTTTTATATGCTAAAGAGCTGATTTCTATAAATTTCTAATGAACTACAAATTATTTTAAAAATAACTTGATCAGTGTGTGTGTGTGTGTGTGTGTGTGTGTGTTAGCACTGAAAAGGAGAAAGGTCAGCTCAGGGTTCTTAGTTCTGGCTGCATCACTAACTGCTGTTGACTTTGGATAACTCACATAAAAATCTCCGTGCCTCACTTCCTTCATGCAAAAAATGGAGGGGTGGAGCTACATAGTTGTTCTGGTTACTTCCAACTCTAGATAATTCTATAATTCTTTTTGATGACCTAAACATAATTTGTAGGCAAACACACCCTTGCATGTTGTTCCGGAAGCTTCATTTCTGACCATTAGGTTCATTCTTGGTCATCAGCTTGATTTAGCCAACTTCTGATTACCCATTCACAGATGCCTGTGGATTACCCATGGGTGGTCTGGCTCTTCATAAGCAATAGAGTAGACTGGGGGCTGCCTCAAGCCCCAGCCATAGGCCAGATTCATCCAAATACAGAGCCAGAACCATGCCAGTCTCCACAGGTTGGTAGAGCCCAAGGCAAGTATCTGCAGCTCTGTTTCAGAACGTTCATGTCAAACTGCTTAAAAGTGTGTTCACAAGCACAGATTCCTATGGCAGCCTAACAAAAAAGAACCGAAAGAAGATGGAATGCTTCAGAAAATTCCCTTAGGCCCTGGACAGGAGCTGCTTTTTGAGACTGTCATGAGACTGAATGCAAGGGTGTAGCCCTTTCATAAAATTGCCCTGCACTGTTTGTGTTTTCCTGATGTATGGTGCTCATGTCGAATGAGAACTGAATCCAAGCCCTCACCCTCAGACACAACGTGAGTGTTTTGGGAGGTTCCAAACATCTTTGGTTTGTTTTTAAATTTTAATAAGTTCAGTACTTCCTGGGTTTGGCCAGGCCAGACACACCACAGGACGTTTCCAGCCTGAAACCAGAAAGCGTGCAGGCACTCACAGAGGAGACTGATGCAGCGAGCTTTCCATCCCACTTGCCAGACCTAAAAGCATCTCGTGTGGTTAGCTGACTCGTGGTGTACCTACCCAGAGCGCATAACATATGAAAAAAGATTTTATGTCTTAGCCATGTCCTAGCGCACTATGCGTGCATTCGCCCTCATATATCCGCTACTTCTCATAATATTTCTAGGAAGGAAGGAAGACTGGCCTTCTCATTAAGTAGATGAATGTGAACATTTCTTGACAGCAAGGACAATGTTTCCATGTTCAATTTACTATTAAAAGAACTCCAGTAGTAATTGCTGTTGATGAGGAGGAAATTGAGGCACTGACATTTTGAATAATCCAGTTCAGTGCTGTGAGTCACCCATCCACAGTATTCAGTTTAGCAACTATGTAATTGAATGCTACTGCCCAAGTACCAGGATAATTATAGACACTGCGGAGGATTAAGAACTTGTAAGATGTTAGGGCTTTGAGAACCAAGTGGTCATCCAGGAAACCACGACACAGTATCAGGCCTCCACTCCAGAGTGGAGACAATATTAGCTCCCATGATTCCCATGGCAAAATAAAAGGTGTAGGGCAGGTGCCTCCTATAGCCACTGAGCTACCTGTCTGTTTCCCTTCACAGCTAAGCTCATTTCTAGAAAAGTTCATATTGACAGTCTTTACTGTCTTAACTTCTCATAGGAGGAATGCTCAAACCTTCTCACTGTTAAGTCCAAATGGGCACTTTCTGTCTGCATCTGATTTGCCCTGTTGAACGTGTTTGACATTCTTCACAGCTTGTTCCTTCTGGAAACTCTCCACATGTCCAATATTAAGTATATTGTCTCTCCTTTCTCCCCCACTACCTCACCATCCCCTAAACCAGTCTTCTTCCTAAATTTCCTGTCTTGGCAAAGAGCATCACCATCTATCCAATTAGTCAAGCCAGAAATGGCAGTAAGTGGAAGATTTGGGGGTGGGGGTGAGGAGATAATTCATTAGTTATCCCTTTTAGTCACACTTCTGCCTAATAAGTCACAAATTTTTATAGAATTTTCTTTATTAACCTCATATGTATCCCTTCTTCTGAGTCTCAAAACTATTGGCCTTATCATATGTCACTTATTTGATGGAAGATATGGCTTCTGGCTTTTAGATTCATTCTCTGTCAATCCCTCTAGTGGACTGTTGTTAAACTTACCTTTCCTCCCTCCCCAAAATAAAAATTGTAATCAAGCTACCTCCTCCATTTAAATTTGACTCCACATTCCTGTAGGAAAAACTCAAAGTCCATGGTATGGCATGCAAAAGCATTAGTGATCTGGCCCCAGTGGTGTTTTCACCTTCTTAGGCCCCCTTAGTCATTCTCAAAGACCTTGGTCCTAGGACAGTACCGATGCTCTTCCATACGTCTGCATCTTTGTTTTTGGTCAAAGCTCACTTTTCTATTCTCAAGAACCTCCTCTTTTTATCCTGGTCCACTTTGTCCAAACCTCTATTGTAGCACTTACCAAGCTGTGCAGCTTTTACAAAGGCAAAGATTTAAAACAAAACGAAATACAATAAAAACCAACCAGGCATGTTTGGAAAGCTACAGGCAAGTTTCACTTGGTTGAGCTCAGGGTCTTGGTGATCCTCCAAGATATGGAACATGAGATGAAATGGGTAGTCCTTCACGGATTTTAATTAGGGAAGTTATTTGATCAGATTTGCATTTTAGAGCCATATTCCATTTGTGTGTAAGATGTTTTGGAGCATCTCCATAATTATTAGGGCCTGAAGGAGAATGGGTAAAAAAGGATGAGGAATTACTGCAGAGATATTTATACAGTAAATTTGGCAAGTCTGATGGATTGATTAAGTGAATTGGAGAATTTATCCATTGATTCAATAATTATTGGGGACTAAGCATTGCTGCAGTTTCTAGAAGTACAAAGAGATTATAAGACAATGTTCCCACTTTTATAGAAACTTATTACAGTGAAAAACAAAGTAGATCAGAAGTGGACTCAAATATATATAGGAGTTTAGTAAATGATAAAGGTTAAATTCTTTAATATGTAGTTTTAGAACAATTGGCTGTTTGGGGAAAAACAGATATAAAATTGTATTTTCTCATCAAATTCAGTTCCAAATAAATTGAATTCAAAATGTGAAATAATAAAAACAATAAAAATAACCGTAGTTTAATATGTGTATAAATTTACAGCTTTTAAACCTTCCTAAACAGAGCACCAAAGACATAAACTACACAATGAAGAGCAATGCCATTGAAATCTCTTTATCACAGAAATATAGCAATGAAGAAATAATGGCAACATAAAGGTATATAAAGATCTAGTATGATATACAAAATTCTATTACAGTATTACACACTTGCTTTTGATTTGGCTTGTTCCAAAGGCTGTCAGAAGAAAAGCATGAGGATCTATTTGAACATTTATATAAAAGAGAACCGTGGTGCTAACTTCTGAAATGATACAAAGAAGATTAGGAAGACCTCTGCATAAAGATGACGTGCAAATTCCTGAAGTGTTCCATATTTTTTAGATGTGGAAGATGTTCCTGTCACCATGGAGTGAGACTCTTGACCCTATTCAGTCCAGAGACTTGATCTGAGATGCCACACGCCAGCATTCTCACTCCCTGGTGAGGGTTTGGAATAGGTTCTTTCTCTCAAGCTGTTGTGTCAAGTCACTCGGATGTAGATAAAACACAAAGGCAGGTGAGAGAGAGAGAGAGAGAGAAAGAGAGAGAGAACCATGAATCTTCGATTGATGTTATGAGAGTGTTAATTGAATACCCAAATCACAGTAACGGCTTTGTACCAAAGAACTCTAAAAATTCAGAGGCAGGGATTGGGGTACCTGATAATACTCCTCAGACAAAGAAAAAAATTACTCAAGGCTAATAAAACATTCTTACTCTGAAGTTTTCCACTGATGTACTTTTGTCTCTGAAACTGAGTTCCAGGAGCCAAATAATTTCCAACCGTCCAGTAAGCAATTAATGAGAACCTATTATGGTCTAAGGCAATGTATTAGATGCTGTCTTTTTCACAGTAAGTATAATTGTCTTCCTCAAAGATGAGTATGACAATGCCTTTGCCTTCAAGAAATTCATGGATTAGCACTTAAAGAGGGGAATAATACCTACAGTGCAGTCTGCATTTTCCTAATACCGAATGCACTTAATTTATTTCATGATGCCAGCCTGGCTGGGTTAAGTAGCTTACGGAGGACACTGAAGAGAGAGAAGATTTTTATTTAATGGCTATAGCGTAAGCCTTCCTTTTCATTTAGATGGAGCCTCGGTTTGTGGGGCTGTCAGCACAACACCTTCCAAAATATCACATTCTCTTTCCATGATGTTTAAGAGGCTAGTGATGTGAGTTTAAGAGAGGAAGAAAGTGAAGCTTATTAGTTTGAATGAGGTCATCAGAGTCACTCTGCAGGATCCTTATAGGAATAGAACAGGGCCCAGTGCAGACCCCTACCAATTAAAATGATCTGGATGGAGGCAAACATTGTGGTGAATGAATATACAGAATGTCATCATGTTTACCTCAAGTATGCTTTTACATGATAAACCCTAGAAACTTCTGAATTTTGGTTTTGAGAGCATTGAACATTTACTATGGCAAGAAGGCCTTGAGTATCTCCACGTGGGCGTCTCTTTCCCGGCCCAAACTTCACATCCCTAAACCCATCCATGCCCTGCCAGCTTCTGTTCTTGGGTTTCTTCCATCTGCCAGATTTGACCGCTCCTCCTTGTCTGATTTTCAAATGTCCTCCAAGCCTTCATCTTTGGGGATGATTCTCCCTGATTCTTTATAAGATGTTTCTGTGGGGCTGGATGAAATTAATACCTTGGCTTCAGGCGCCCACTTTCTTGACCTTGTTCACCTCCGGCTGGCCTTACACTCACCCTACCCCATTCCCTTGGCCGCCACAGCATCTCCACGATGATGTTCTACAAACGCATTTTTTGAAATTTTCCTCTTTTCCCCCTCATTCAATGTTTCCTCAATATTTACCTCTTTCCAAGACTAATTCTCAGAGTTTTGGGTAAAGGGAAGCAAAACAAAACTAAACAAAAACAGGCCATTCAGGGACCTACTACAGATCTACTAAGCTAGGAAAGAGGTCCAGACTCCAATTCCTCTCTTAATTGGCTTCATGACTAAAAGCTGTGTGGGGACCTGTAAATAGCAATTCGAAATACATACCGTGTTTCCTTGTCCATTATCTCCCCACCCCCTTCCAAATCTGAGGTAAGCTAAGGACACAGATTCTGGGATGCTTGTGGGTTCTTTCTGACCCTCGGTGATTATTAAACAGCACATTTGGGTTAGGGTTTTTTCCCCTGCATTGTGGTTTCTGTGATTAAGTGATGTACTACATAATGTTCTTGCAACTCCAGATGCCTGAAATATTTTTACTATTTATGCATATTCATTTTTTTTATTTTTCTACAAAAAATTTATTTTCTACAAAAAAGAAAATAAAGAGGTAGTTGAAAATCAGAGATTTGTCTTCTCTCCTTGTTAAAAAGCTGGCAAAGTCTTTAGAAGAGCCCAATGGGACAGTGTTCCCAAAGATCAGTACTTTCCTAAGTAAACAAAGGGAAGCTCTCTCTTCAGTGAAGTCACCCTCTGCCCACCCATCAGGGAATTAGGCAGAGTGTCTAAAGTTTGCACAGGTTTGCTGACTGGCGAGCAGTGGGGGAAAGAGAGGGAGGAAGGGGAGAAGGAAATGGAGAATGAGAAAAAGAGGGGAGAGAAAAAGAAGCAAGCAGAAGATAAGCAAGCAGCTATGTATTCACAGTGAGCCTCAGTTAATTTAAGATCTTCCTTCACTTGTTGGCCCCTGGAGTACAGTAGTGGTCAGTTTCCCATCTTGCTCTAGGCCACATGATTGCTTCACTTTATATCTACTTCTTTTGTATTGGGGATTAAAAAAAAAAAAAGCTGGAAAAAAAAAAAAACAGTGATGCTGAATCTTTTGACATTGAACTTTGCAAAACAATAAAAGACACAGCCAGAACATTTTTTTCCACAACAGTTAATTTGTATGGTTCCCAGCACAATTTAAAAGTGGTTTAGTTTCAAAAGGGTAAATGTTCAACTGAGCATGTCCTATTCAAAAGAGTCTTAAAAATATACAGAACTGACTGTAAGAAAAAGACCTCCTCAAGGTGGTATATTTTGCTTGAATAGGGAAACAAAATCAAGCATGGCCTCACTCTGTTGGCTTTGTTTTTCCGAGGTTATTGAAGAAAAGAGAAGTTTGCCAAAACTAAACAAAATGCAGAACAATTTCTTTGAACCTGAGAACTCTCCAGTGCCCAAACATGATTAAAAACCATCTTGGTTAAGCCCTTTTGATCGGCCTGCCTGTCGTAAAACCTGTTCTGAGTCTCTGGCAATTACAGTCTTATCTGTGTGGTCCTTTCCTTTTGAGAACTTTCAGCATGATGTTGTCCTGCTGGGGCTCAACTAATTGCTTATGGACGATGTGATATAGAGAGCTTAGTGCCCATCAAAAATGATGCCACTGATGTACCCACACCCCCAGCAAACCTGAGCAAAGGTGTGTTCTCATCTCTCCACAAAAGAGACTTTCTGAGAAGAAAAAGGGAAAGAACTGGAAAGAACACGAGTGACTCCAGGACAGCATGGAGAAATATGCAGACAAATACTTGGCGTTTTTTCGAGTTTTCTTTATTAAAGACTCTAATTGAATTTCATTGACTGAAGTTGAAAGCCATGTCTAGAGCACACTGTAGATCTGTTACTTTCCCATTCTATTTATATGTCTATGAAGTAGATCATTGTAATGAATACAAATGGGCAATAAGTACAAAGTTATTGCATAATTTTTCAAAATTTTATGATTGCTTTTCCTATTTCCTCTTAGAATAATGGCCCCTCTGTGTAGCCTGTAGACCATTCACTATATCTTCAGTATATTTTACCATTTCAGCAGATTTTAATTTATTAGAGACATACTAGAAGTGGTATGTAAACAATCCACAGAACGAAGCTGATTTGTAAGACATGGACAACCCGAACCAGGATTAAGTTACTTCTGAGATCACTTGGTGAATGCAAATGCATATGTATTATTCCCTCTTTTCCCCTCCCTGCCTGCTTCTTGATTTGGCCAAGACTGGGACTTGGGGACTGGAGGGAAAACCAAATTAGAGCCACCCACCGACCCATAGCAAACAGAACAGAAAATGTCGATCTCATGATGGGATGTGTAACAAGATGGAAAGTTTCTCTATGGGTTTGCATTTTTAAGCCAGACTTCGGCAAAGGTTCAAAGCTGCCAGCTCTGAGTAAACAAACACAGCTTTACAAGATGAAGTAGGCTAATGGCTGCTCCAGCATCTGTGGGATGGCCTTGGACAGAAAATGACCTACCCTTTGCTTCATTCTGCTCGTACTCCTTTTACTTTATTCCCCTTCTCTCTGAGACCTTGAACTCCTCTTTCCATATGATCAGAGTGGGAAAAGTTGTCAGATGTGACAATTCCAGGACCCCTAAGCCTACATCAATGGCCCCCCTTTTTAAAAGATTGTATTTATTTATTTATTTATTTAGTTAGTTAGTTAGTTAGTTAGTTATGAGAAACACAGAGAGAGGGGCAGAGACATAGATAGAGGGAGAAGCAGGCTCCCTATGGGGAGCCCCATGCAGGACTTGATCCCAAAACCCTGGATCACAACCTGAGCCAAAGGCAGATAGATGCTCAACCACTGAGCCACCCAGGCATCCCAATGGCCACTCTTTGTAGTGTCATGTTCAGGATTGTGGTCTTTACCTCTCAGTCTCTCCTCTCCAGTTTATTTTTCCAATTGACTTTGAACTCACAGCTGAAGCAATTTTGACCAACTATGTGTTCACTGCTCTAGACCTGACCAAAATGGATGAGGGTCTCGGTGTACTTTGGAAGCACCTTAGGGGAAGCAATCCACTCTGCCTGACAGTGCAGGAAAAGGCTTCATGGGGGAATAACACAGGCACTGGTACTTGCAGAACTAGTTGAGGCTGCAGAAACCGGAAGCTAGGATAGCATATGATGGACAAGCATATGCTTCTTATGAATCATCATTTAGACAGAGCTTGAATAGGTGTGTGTGCTTCGATGGAGATACCTATTTTCTGTGAATTTATAGTCTTACAATTTTAAATATGAATATTCACCTAAAAGGGGAAGAGAGCATGGAAAGCTAAAATTAATTGCAGAAAACGTGTGATGCATATATTTCTCTTGGCTTGAAGACAGCAGCTTAAATCTATATTGAAAAGAATTAAAAATTTTAATTTAAAAAGCTTTTTTATAATATGGATTTAAAACTAGTAAGGATACACTGAAAGACAAGGCACACCAGCAGTAATTGGCCCTATGAAGTAAAGGAGGACACTTCAAGCCATTTTTTCTCATAAAATCCCTAAAAATATTTGGAAAAAACATGTACTTTTGGACATATTTTCAAGTTGAAATCTAAAAAATTTCAAAATGAGTTTAAATAGTTGCAAAAGATCTAATTTATGAGGCGCCTGGGTGGTGTCGTTGGTTAGGTGCCACTCTTGGTTTCCGCTCAGGTCATGATCACAGGGTCCTGAGGCTGAGCCCCCTGTCAGGCTCCACGCTCAGTACAAAGTCCGCTGAAGTTATTCTCTCTCTCTGCCCCTCCCTTCCACTTGTACTCTCTCTCTCTAAAATAAATAAATCTTTAAAAAATGTAATTTATGATAGTTTATAACACTGTTTTATTTTATTTTTTAATTTTTTTAAAATTTTTTAACACTGATGTTTTAGATGCATTTTAAGTTAATCAAATGGCATCTAAATAGTATGTTAATAAATACTCATGTTACAATTTTTCTTTTTTTAATGAATAAGCTGATCTTTAATAGAGAGAATTTTTTCTCCTTGAACTTGTATTTCTGTCCCACTTTCTCACAATATTTGTTTTCTAATTCAATGTTTTTAGACTTGAAATTATTTTATTGCTCAAGTCATCATATTTTTCACAACTAAAAAACTATATAAATCCATTAAAAAATTACATTGACATTAGATTCTAAATTCAAAATGCTTATTTTTGAATTGAGTCTTTATAATTATCACAAAATTAATAAAACTATATAAATTTTAGAAAAATTATTAAATATTAATATAAATTTTGTTGGAAAGCTATTTCTTTTTTAAAAAAGATTTTATTTATTAATTTGTGAGAGAGAGAGAGAGAGACAGCAGGAGAGGAGCAGAGAGGGAGAAGGAGAGAATCTCAAGCAGACTCTGTGCTGACCATGGTGCCCACCATGAGGCTCTATCTCGGGACCCTGAGACTGTGACCTGAGCGGAAACAAAGAATTAGAGGCACAAGTTGGGGGGAGGGGCAGAGAGAAAGGTAGAGAGAGAATCTCAAGCAAACTCCATACTGAGCATGAAGCAGATGCAGGGCTCAATCTCAGGATCCTGAGATCATGACCTGAGCCACCTAAAATCAAGAGTTAGACACTTAACTGACTGTGCCACCCACGTGCTCCACAAAGTTATTTCTTTTTAAGATGGTTGGGACTTTTGTTTATTCAGTGAGTTGATGTGTCCAGCTATTGCTTATTATAAAAATGAGCTGTATTTGGCATCACTCTTATCCGTATTTATTTTTATTGTGATAGCTGTAAGTGCTGAGAAAGCTTGTTCTCATAAAAAAAACAAATGAAGGGCTTTTGTTATAGCAACATCACTCCCTTTGAATTTCTGAATTTGATGCCAAATATCACACGGTGATATAGCATAATAATAGTTTTTATTTTTTTTTAAAGATTTTATTTATTTATTCATGAGAGACACCTAGAAAGAGACAGGCAGAGACACAGGCAAAGGGAGAAGCAGGCTCCATGCAGGGAGCCCAATGTGGGACTCGATCCCAGGACTCCAGGATCATGCCCTGGGCCGAAGGTGCTAAACCGCTGAGCTACCCAGGGATCCCCAGTAATAGTTTTTAATAACCATCTGCTAATAAAATGGTTAGTTCTTCAATTTATGGAAAGCAAAGAATCTTGATAGTTACTAACACTAGGTGCTGGGGCTCTAACAGTAAAGAATTTAATCTAAGGAAAAAAGGTTCCTGAAGCTAGAATCCTGAGAAACACCTATTTAAGGAGGTAGATGATGAAAAATAACCAAGCAAATCAAGAACTAAGAGCCAGGAAGTAAAGTGTTATAGTGTTCAAAGGAGAAGAGAACTTTAACAGGAGATGTACTTAACAAGGTCAAAATAATTCAGGGAAGCAAGCTTGAGGAGGATTGATGCCATCATTCCTTTGAGGTTCCAAAGAGAATAAAGAAGTTAATTTTTTACTGTGTGTAAAACCACAAATTTTGACATTTTAATCAGTTATGGAGACTCTGGGATTAGGGCAGCTGGCACTCTATTTTTTTTTATCCAAATCATTTTTTATGTGTGAATCTCATTTAGGATTTTAATTCTGATGTAGTTGTCTATTTGTCTATACTTGGGCTGATTGCAGGTTATCACACTATTATTTTACACAGAATGTTGATTTTACATAAGGCAAACCCTTTTACTTTGTTCTTTATTGAAATTGTCAAAATTACATCTTCTTAATCATGAGTTGTACCATTTGTGAAACTATTAGTCTATTTCTTTACTTCTTTTTATTGTCTTCAGCAATGTTTCTGTGATTTTCCCTATAAAAATTTCATGTCTCTTGTTATTTATGTTTAGATACCTTAAGTTTTTGTTGCAAATGTGAATGAATGGATTTTATTTTCTCATTGCATTTTTGAATAATTTTTATGTTGATATTTTAATGAGTAGTAGTGTGGAATTGTCTTATTTCTTAAAAGTTTATTGGTGGACTCTTTTGCATATTCCACATAGACAATCACATTAACTACAATAGAGATACTTTGACCTTTCATTTCTAATTTTTATTCATTTTATGCCTCTTGTTGTCTTCCTGCATTAGATAGAAACTGCAGTAGAATGTTGCATACACGTGGCAATGCTGAGCTTCTTACTTTGTTCCTAATTTTGTAGGAAATGCTTCTAAAAGTTCACCATTAAATATGATTTTTATTGCAGGTCTTTAATGGATGGCTTCATCAGATGAAGATAATTCCTCTCTACACTAAGTGGGTTAAGTGCTTTATATCACCTATGTACATTTACTATCAAATGTTTGCATTTACTTAGAGAATAATATTTTTCTCTTTTAATTTATAATCATGTTTATTACATTATTAGATTTGTTGATGTTGAGCCATCATCCTTAGATTTCTAAGAATAATTCCATTTGAATATGATGTTATATTTTTTAATCATTGATGAGTTCTACTTACTAATATTTTACTTGGGATTTTTGAAGATATGTTGTAAGTAAAATAAATCTATAATTTTGTTTTCTTGTACCTTACCTTTCTATTTTGGTGCCAAAATTATATTAACCATAAAATGCTATTTGTTTCTCCTCTTTCTGTACTTGGAAGTTTGGATATGATAGAAATTATCTCATAATCACTTGGGAAACTTTCTGAGCTTATTATCTTTTGAGGGAGGAGACTTTTGATCATCAATTCAACTTATTTAATGATTGATTTTAGTGGTATTCATATAAACTGGTCTGCAAATATATTGACAAATTTATTGATAACACTCTTATTTTTTAAATTTCAACTTATCTTTATCTTTAGTTATTATTCCTTTATGGTCCAGTATTGTTGATTCATGACTTTTCTTCCTTTTGATTAGTCTCACTATGTTTTGCTTCATGTAGCAGTTTGCAAATAACTACTTGTTGATTTTTATTGATCTTATCTGCTGTGCCTTTGTTTTCTAATTCATCTGATGTCTGCCCTTACCTTTATTTCCTGCCATCTAGTTCTCGTATGTTGTGTTTCTTTCTTCTTTCTTTTTTTAAAATATGTATTTATTTATTTGAGAGAGAGAGTGAGCATGAGCAGGGGTTGGGGCAGAGGCAGAGGGAGAGAGAGAATCAAGCAGACTCCCCACTGAGCCCAGAGCCCAGAGTGGGGCTCTATCTCACAACCCTGAGATCATGACCTGAGTCAAAACCAAGAGTTGGATACTCAACCAACTGAGCAACCCAGGTGCCCCTTTCTTTCTTATCTGGAGCACTTATTCATTTATAGTCAATCTCTTTCTCTTTTTCTTTTAAGAAAGTGCCTTCGATTTTTCTTCTTGTATCAATGTCTCCTCTCGCTGTAGTTTTTACAAGTTTGTCTTCATTCTCTATATTCTTTAGTTTCTCAAAAGTGTGTATTTGTCCAAGTTTGTTTTAAATGTTTCCTCTTGGGATGCCTGGGTGGCTCAGTGGCTGAGCATCTGCCTTTGGCTCAGGGTGTGATCCAGGTGTCCTGAGATTGAGTCCCACATCGGGCTCCCTGCAAGAAACCTGCTTCTTCCTTTACCTATGTCTCTGCCTCTCTCTCTCTCTCTCTCTCTCTCTCTCTCATGAGTAAATAAATAAAATCTTTAAAAAAATGTTTCCTTTCAGTACTTGGAGCTCTTTCAGTTTAAAGACTCATGTGTTTCTTTAGTGCAGACTAATTCTTGGCCCTTACCTCCTCACTGCCTCCCTCCATCCTCTCACCAATTTTATTTGTGTTAGGTCATGGATTTGGGATTGGCAGAATCATTTTCAATGAGAAATTTAGTTTTTGTTCATTTGTCATTTTTTACTTCTTTTTTTTCTCCTTGTTAAATGTGCTCTCTCTCTCCTCACACCTCAGTGGTTTTCCTATTTTGTTTGTACATGTGTCAATTCCTTTGGACTCCCTGTTTTAGAACCAGGTTTTCTAATGACTTTGGGGTTCCTGTCCTGCCATGACATTGGACTATTCTAGATACAGTCATAAGGCTAGTTAGCAGTTTGGCTTAGTTCCTGATCACAGAACTGTCTTAGTATTTCTTTCTCTTAGACCTACAATACTTTGCAAAGCCACAGTCCACGCAAAAGGCTAATAGCTATTTTTAAAACATATCTTAACATAGAGTTCAGGGCATTGATATCAAGGAGTAAGTCTCGATCTCGTCCTCTCTCTTGCATGGAAGACTTTTAGTATCAGTTTTCCTTGAGAAGTCAAGATTTGGTTATCATACCTACTCTTGGGCATGGAGGCCAGCAAGGTTGTGACTTCCATCATGCTTATTGCTTTGCATTTCAATTCTGTTTTTAGTTTACTAGAAAGTATATTTCGCTTTTGAGTATGTGTGTCCTTTTAGTTGTCTCTTTTAGCAATTTTATTTGTTATTGCTATATGGATAAGAGGAAGAAGAATGATTAGTAGACTTGGGATCAAGTAATAATGAAAATAAAGTGAGATTTTAAGAGATTATAGAAATTGGGCATGCTAATTTTTAAGTGTTTCTTCATGTTAGGACTCTACATGTATCTGAAGAAGTTCCCTTGATATCAAATATTTTGATAAAGGTATATTGATTTGGCTTAAAAAACAACACAATTAAGAATCAGTATTTTTCTAAATGACTGATTAATAAGTAAGACCATTGCCTTCATCTCAGAGCTGGAGCTCTCTTGCTCCATGCCATCCTAATCCTCACCTGCTGTGGAAGATGAGGTGTAGATCAGGGTAAAGTTATGCAAAATCTGCAGACAAACCACTCAAAGCAAGTGTCCTACAAACCTTTTTACAAAAGGAAATTTAAAAATACACAGATATATTCAAAGCCCACTTTTTAACCAAGAGCATCTAGCACTCAAGTATAAGAAGTCTAGACAGTGAAAACATTAATGTAGCGAGTTTATATTTTAGGAAATGTGAGGACCTGTTAAAGGGTTCCTGGGAAATCAGAAAAAGTAATATTCTTTCATTCAACAAGCATTACCCAGTACAAACTGTATTATAAGAAATAAAACCCGTGTTCAAGAGGCCCACAGCCTTGAGGAGTAGAAATTATTTAAATGCTGAATCACTAGCTGAGCTATGAGCAGAGAAGCTTTTATCTTGTTTGTTCCTCTGAAGCAAAGTAATTCTTAAAATTACTTAAAGTAGAAAATGTTCTCTTTTTGCCTTGTTTCCAGGAAATTCTGAGCTAAATTTATGCTTAATTGTATCACTAAAATTTGAAAATAATTATCTCAACCCTCCATCTATTGAATTTTGATTTTTTTTCAAATGTTATCTCCATTATGGAAATCTTTTAAATTATTTCAGGAATTACAGTTTTAATGGGTGGATTGAAAAAAAATAAATTAATAGCATTTGAGCTGGGTGGGGAAAACTGACAGAAGCTGCTCATACCAAGTTCAGCAAAAGTCCTGATATGCCCTCACCTCAGAAGCAGAAAATTGCCAAATGTATTATACTTGTATTTGTATGTTATATAATGCACATGAATAACGAATATATTCTTACTGTCTCACTTCCTTCCTGGGAACTCTTCAAATGGAATTTTATGTCTGGTTAAGAGTAATACAATTTAAGAAGGATGTGGATATACTGGAGAGGTTACAATGGAAACTACTTAAAATGATGGGAATTCTAGAAACCATGGTCTGTAAAGGAAAATGGAAAGAAAAATGAGACTTATTCAGCAAAAGGAGAAATAGTGCTAGGTTAAGAAGAAGATGATATGAGGCAAACCGGAGGAAAGTCATTTTTAACTACAGCAAGGGCAGATTAGATTTTTTGAAAGATCCATTAATTATTTAAGTGTTGGAAATACTTAGGGAGGTTAAGAAAATTTTTCTAAGGGAAAATAAGGGAAGGGAGAAGAAATGTGTGGGAAATATCAGAAAGGGAGACAGAACGTAAAGACTGCTAACTCTGGGAAACGAACTAGGGGTGGTAGAAGGGGAGGAGGGCGGGGGGTGGGAGTGAATGGGTGACGGGCACTGGGTGTTATTCTGTATGTTAGTAAATTGAACACCAATAAAAAAAAAAAAAAAAAAAAAAAAAAAAAAAAAAAAAAAAAAAAAGAAAATTTTTCTAAATGGAAGTTTCTCATAAACCATCCTTCCCCTCAATACTCCTTTGCGCTTCACTCTTCCCGACAAAGAAAGTTTACTTGTCTTTAGACATAACACAAGTAATAGGGTCAATGGGAAAGGACCTACCCACATGCCCATAAAGGAACTGCGTCTTTGACCCTGGAATTGCTGTCAACTATCTTTTTTGGTAATTTGGAAACTAAAAATATTCTGTTCTTTCAATAATACTGCAGCAGATGACCACCAGAATCCAGCAAGGTGTGGATGGGACAGTGGAAAAGGTGAAAGATCTCCTCTTTAGGAGACAGGAAATTTCCAGTCCCGGCTCTTCTAAAAACTGGTGGTTAGTCACTTAATCTCTTTAGGCTTTGTTTCTTCATCTCTGACATTAGGTGAAAATGGGAGCATGAGGGATCTCTGAGGGCTTAGGGCATTGTGATCAGTTACAAGTCCATGGGATTCTGAGACAATTTCTGGGGGTCAAGCAGGAGCAAAGAAGAAAGGATAGGATTTTTCCTCAGCAGCTTTCACCAGCAAATTGTTGCATAAGCGTGCCAGCTGAAACAAACAGCTTTGTGGGCTCCCATCACAGTGCCCTGCTGCCCTCATTCCTGAACTCTGCTGTGACCACACAGAATGCTGCCATCATTGGTGGACTTTGACCTATGGCCTTTCGGAGCCGAAAGGAAGAGAGATTATCAAGAATCTGGTTGCCTGTCTCTGACCCCAGTCCCACCCTGCTTGGCTGCCATCATAGCCTCAGCATAGCCTCCTCCAACAACTGAGACCTTTATTTATGCTCCAATTAAAAAAAAAATGCCTCTCAAATGCTCAGATAGCTACTTTGATTGCATTCAAGCTCTCAAAGTTAACTAAACCCAATCCCTCAAAGCCTGGAGACTTTGAATTCTTTTTTTTTCCTTTTTAGCGTTGGCACATTGTGGTCCTGCCCAGTGTGGAAACTGCTTCCACATCCTTACCCCCTGTTCACACTTTCCCCATCAATCTGATGACATGAAACCGCTTGACTCATAAACAGGACTTAGAGAAACAGAGGTTAAACCACGGGCACCAAAAGTGGTTGTGAGTCTGTGAGTGTGGAAAAAGTGGGAAAATCCACAAGCATGTGGCTTTTACCATCTGCCTCAAGTGCTGAACTGTAGAACCGTGTTCAGCAAGAGCCTGCTATTTAAAATGATACAAATACTTTGCCCCCCTTTCCTTGGTAAAGACCAGTGCGTTTTAGCCACAAAATTACCTTCTCTTCTGAATTTCCAGTATCTGTCCATTTTCTTTTCCTTTTCAATGACAACAGGAAGACTTCTAAGCCTCTATTAATGTTGTTCTATATGGCTGCTCTCCTTCTTCCACCTCTTATATATTATCTAGTGAGCCCGTTCAGTAAGAATTGCTGGAAATGCTTATACAGTATATACTATGTAGCAGAAACTGTTCTAAGCACTGTATGTATATTAACACACTAACTACTTAAATCAACCTTATGATACAGGTGTTGTCATTATCTGTATTGAACACACAAGGAAATCAAGTACGGAAAGGTTAAATGACTTTTCCCAGGTAACAGAGCAAATGAGTGGCAGGGCTTGGATTTGAACTTGGACTTACCAGCTCCAAAGTCTGTGCTCTTAGGAGCATCATGTTCTGAGAAGGACAGAGGCGGAAACTAAGAAAAAAGATGGTGCCATAGTGATGGCACCAAGATATAGAAGTTTTGAAAAAAGTTGACCTACTAGGTCAACTTTTCATAGGAGAGTACGTCAGGCACAACTACAATAAAAATTACCTATTTCCTTACTTTGTTTTTGTTGTGTTCCTGTAGTGTGTACAAAACTGCTATGCACTAAGCAGGTGCTTTGCACCCTTCAGTTTATTGTGTTACAGTGAATGCACTAAGAGAAGAGACCAGATTCACAGGTATTGAGTTCATTTTGTGGCAATAATGAGATTTTCGAAGGGAATAGAATGTGATAGTTCAAATACAGTCACTTGAATGGGTTAAGTCTGAACCCCTGACAGGTAGCATCGTGTGACTGGACATTTTCGAGTACTTTCCTGAAGGCATCTATACATGTAAACGTGTATAGAGATGATTATAAACAACCCTGTGCAGGGAAACACATTATAACGTAGATTTTAATAGTTATACTGTAGGCACAGTAAGAATAGTGTACCTTTGTCCCCTGTTTACTCTCAGCCCTCCACACCTTTTTTCTTTTTATTTTTAAGATTTTATTTATTTATTCATGAGAGACACACACACACACACACAGAGAGGCAGAGACACAGGCAGAGGGAGAAGCAGGCTCCATGCAGGGAGCCTGACATGGGACTCGATCCTGGGACTCTAGGATCACGCCCTGGGCTGAAGGCAGCACTAAACTGCTGAGCCACCCAGGCTGCCCCCTCCACACCTTTCTGATTGATAATAAAGTGGTATCTATTTCACTTGATCATTAGCTTTTAGTTTACTTCAATTCAACAAACATTATGATGAGCACCTACTATGTCCCGGAGAGTTCCTGTCCTCAAGAAGTTTACTCAGTCCAGCAAGTTGATATAATTTTCATCATTTTAGGGCACAGACTTAGCCATCCCTAAATTTGACACTGATTTACAACTATAAATAAATAAAGTCCTTCGTTTTGACTGGTGGTATCTGAGAACATGTAAGAAAAACTCTTTATGAGATTCAAAGGTAGTGCACAAAAAGGAAAATTCATATATTTTATTCTTCTATGATTCATCATCAAGAGGGTTTTTTTTATTTTTTTGGTACAAATGATATCAGAATATTTCCTTCCCTTACATCTGTGTGGGTCTGTTCATTGCGTGAGTCATATGGTTAAAACTTTTGAAAATTTCTGACTTAACAATAAACAGTAAGAGAACAGAACTCCTTTATCTTTGGGGCTGGGTCTCCCGTCATTTACAGACAGTAGCCCAGAGCAATGAAATGTATGAGTGACTGACTGGGGGAGGGTGGTGGGGCAGACATTCGCTCAGTCTCTGTCAGTATAATACTTGTCTGAGATCGGTTTATCTTCCGCCTCTAACCTCAGCAGATCTGTGTCCCTGACCTGAAAATGTGGGAGAATTCAGCGGGTATGGGAAGATTTTTCTCATTAAAAAAAGGTGCTTTCATTTTATAAGAACATAAAAGAAATGGATATGCTAGGATTACTGCATGAGTTCCCCAGAACTGTCACAACAAAGTGCCACAAACTGGATGGCTCAGACAACAGAAAGGTATCGCTGCACAGCTCTAAAACCTGGGAGTCCAAAATCAGGATGTCAGCTGGATTGGTTCCTTCTGAGAGCTTTGAAGAAGAATCTGCCCCAATCCTCTCTCTTCTTCTCTGGTAGCATTAGACATTCCTCGGCTGATAAGTGACATTTTCCACGTGTCTTCACATCATCTTCTTCAATGAGTGTCTTGCCCTGTACCCAAATTTCCTGTTTTTATAAGGACACCAGTTTTATTGGATCAGGGCCCACTCTGCTTATCTCAATTTAACTTGATTATGTCTGTAAAGACCCTACTTCCAAATAAGGTCATGTGAGGTACCCAGGACTTCAACGCATCTTCTTTGCGGGGAGGCAGGTCAACCCATAACAAGCACCAAGAAAACAAAATGTTGTGGAGGTTTACAAATAAACCTGATAGGGCAGCCCTGGTGGCTCAGCGGCTTAGCACCGCCTTCAGCCCAGGGTGTGATCCTTGGGATCCAGGATCGAGTCCCACGTCGGGCTCCCGGCATGGAGCCTGCTTCTCCCTCTGCCTGTCTCTGCTCTTCTCTCACTGTCTCTCATGCATAAATAAATAAAATCTAAAATAATAATAATAATAAAGAAAACAAATAAAACTGACAAGTCTGCATGGCTTGAATAAAACCCTCTAGCTCTCCTTCCTCATATAGCTTCCATCCTTAGGTAGATTTTTGCCTGACTTAAATAAGAAGGATTGTGTGAATATAATTTTTCACGTCCTCAGGCTCTGAACATGTTTTGAGATGGAACCATGGATTTATATCCATGCTAGGGAAGACCTGGGGCAAGAAGTCTAAATCATAGGGCCAAGGCTGTCATTAATTAGTTTGTTTCCTAAGCCACTTCTCTTTCTTGAGGCTCCATTTCCTGATCTGTCAGATGAGCATTAATACACATGCCTCACATATCCCGTTAGAATGTATAAACCCTGCAAGTGTACTCACTTTAGTCCGTTTTGTTCCCTCCACTATCCCACGTGGCAGCTAGACGAGTTCTGGTACATGATCAATGATTACTATTTGTTACTTTCACAGGTAAAGGAAGAGACTTTCTGTATGCACTAAGTTCACACTGTGAATACACAGGATTTAAAAGTTAGAATGTTCTGTACTAGAGAGAGTTTGTGGCAGGGAGGAAGAAGTACAGCTATGGAAGACAGCAGACAGGTGTCAGGCTTTAGTATTGCCAACTCACTGTTCTAATCCTTAACTGCAAAATAGGGGGAAAGTAACCTCTAAAGTCCCTTTCACTCTAAAACTCTAAACTCCATGTTTTTAATGACATGGAATGTATCTTTCATGTGTGTTCCTAAGTCCCATGTAGTAGAGGTGAGCCCTCTGGTACACATCATAGCTGTTCTCTCAAGTTTTCTTAGACCTTTTATTAATCGGAACCCTTCCCCTTGTGTATGGCCTGAACTTGAGCCACACCCTTGAGAACCAGCTGAAATGAAATCCACCCTGAGGTGTTTGAGATGGAACCATGCAAGGGGAGTAGATGCAATATTTGGTCAGGCTTTTCCTCATATGTATTCTTCTCCACATTTGGTGCAGGATTTCAAAGACGTTTCATGTGTAGGAAACAACCAGGACTGAAAAGTAGTGGGTTTGGATTACTTTCCCAGAGTAGTGGGAATTTGGAATTCTTATAATGCAAATCAATACTAAGCCCATTTAGAATCAGACAAACAAAGTGATGATTATTTTATGTCTCTGGGCCCAGAGCAAATCCACTTCCAGCTAGTCTAATACCTATTAACATTTACAAAGTTCTTTCTAGTAAAATACAAGTCTTTGGGGAATAGCTCATGCCTAGCTATTTCATGCCTTTTCACACTTGGCACAAACAGATCTAGGTTTTGATGTGGAAATTCTTCCTTGTTATAAGAATTCTGATTCTTGAATCTCCTTCTCCCTCTCACTCTTTCTCCCTCATCTCCTACAACTACCTGGTGGTGAAAGAAGTCAGTGGGAAACAATCCTGTAAGCCGCACAGAGCTTAACCTGCAAGCAAAATCAGCTCTGTTGTTGGGGTGATGACTGAGATGGGCCCAGGCTCCCCTTGCCTGGGATAACGACTCTCATGTGCTCCAGACATACGTGCACTGTCTGTCCGGGGCATGCCTTGGGCACCTCAAGTTCCTCTCTTCTACATGTTTCTAATAATGTTAACTGTTCAATTTCCCCTTCCAGTCCTGTCCTATGAACAACACATCCCTCAAAGTGACGACACAGACTCAAACAGGAATCACCCACCTCACACTTACCAGTATGCTTGCCTATGGACTCTAGTAGGAAGTGAGTTTCTGATGTCTTAGACGGAAAGTTAAACATAAAAATCCTTTCAGTCATTAGTAATCATGGTATCTTCTGGAACATGGACTCTTTGAGCAACAATATGATTTCTCTTGAAATTTTTCTTCCTTGACCAGGGAAGTATCCGTGTAGCAGGTACTCAGAAAGAAAGTGAGCACCACACGAATTTGCCCTCAGGCACCTCATGATTCCAGATGGAGAGTAGATAGGTAAGGAAACAATCGTAAAATAGTGTGAACAATATGTAGGCAGATTGGTAGGTAGACCATATCATCTAGGGGAGGATTTGTTCCACTTAGGGGGGGTTCTGAGATGGTTGGTCAGAGAAGGTCGAATCTGATCTAGCATTGAAAAATGGGACGGAGGTAACATTCCAACAGAGAGAGAAAAACATGAACGAAAGCAAATTTGGGTGTGGTAAAGCAATACTGAATAGTTCTGCATGGCTGGAAGATACAATATTTTAGGGGGAGTGGCCAGAAACAAACTGGAAAATTTGGACCAGGTCTTGAAGCTCCCACCAGGCCCGAAAGAACTTCTCTATTAATGTGTCATCTTTTGGCAGCTCAGCAGCTACCCCTACTGGCGAGGCACAGACGGTATCCAGAGTTTTGAATAGAGTCTTCCCTTTTATCTGGAACAACATCTGAAAGTATGCCCTATATATCACTACCCAGCTCCCAACTTTCGCCCTCCTCCATGAAAAGACGATGTGAGGTCTAATGCTTCCTCTGGGATCTAGTACAGTTCACCAGCTACGGATTTACAGCCAAAGCCATACACAGCAATGCAGAGTGTACCTTACATAGAGATGGACTTGGGATCCCGGTGTAAGTAGTTGGGGCTGCTCAATAATTTTGGATTCTGCCCAAGTAATTTCCATCACAACCAGCAACTGGTGTTTCAAGCAAATGTAGAATAGGGACTCCTGCAATAGAATCTGTGTCGTCCTCATCCAACAGTTCATGATATCTATGGTTTTCACTTCAAGAAAAATTGTAGTACAGTGTGACCTCCTTTTCTCTTTAGCTGTCTGTCTCATTGATTGAGCCATTCAATTTGTAATACCAGGTATGTGCCAGGCATGACCAAAGACTTAACCCCATCAAGAGAGAAGATTTCTACTTTCAGAGCATGCAGGCGATTTTTGTTCCAAAATTCGAATTAGCTTTTCCAGTATTTCCAAAGGAAAACTCTACTTTTCTTCTTCAAAGATATTTTGGATCATTAGGGTGAAGGAACCCCTTGTCATCCTTCAAGTTAAAGGGGTGCCTACAAGAAGTAAATCTATGCAGTGTTTTCCCTGGGGCTTAAGTAGAATGTCTAAAGGGGCCTGAGTTGAAAAACAGGATTCTTTGGCAATTTGACCAATTCTTTCAGCATTAAGTACCAGTTGGAGGATTGCCAAAGGTAGGAAGTTTATTCTCTAGGAGGGCTAGGAGTCCCAGGTTGCTCCGTTTCCAGACCACAGGAGATGCTTCTCTAGCTTTGGGCATACACTTCTCTGGCAAAAAAAAAAAAAAAAAAAAAAGGCAATATTTACAGAAGTCATTGCTCTTCATGCTGTCTTCAAGAATGATGTCCACCCTTAGCCCAAGATTAAAAAGAAACAGAGGAGAGAGCAGAGTAATAATCACTTGAGGGTGGGTTTTTGGCTATTCCCACTGCCAGGACAAGTCTCCAGCAACCTTCCTAACTGTCTGAGATTGATGCAGTGGACCAGCCTGGGTCAGACTTTGAGGTCATTCAATAATTTCAGAACATAGCCCAAATCCATGTGCTATGGAAGCTCAGGCCCCTCTTGGTAGCTGTTTTGGTCTAGTTGGTGAGTGATAAAATGCAGGTATCAGCAGCTCCATTGTAATAGGAAGAAATTGAGCAGGAGCAGGGAAAATAGGTTTAGTACATGACCAATTGTAATCCTTGTATTAATCTGCTCAGGCTGCTATAACAGCATATCTTAGATTGGATGGTTTAAACAACAAATATTTATATTACAGTTTTGGAGGCTCAAAGTCCAAGATCAAGATGCTGGCCATTTCGGTTGTTAGTGAGAGCTCTCCTCTGGCTTGTGGACAGCTACCTTCTTGCAATAGCCTCACATGGGGAGAAAATCTCTCTCTCTTCCCCTTATTATAAAGCCACTGATGAATCCAGTCATGAGGGCCCACCCTCATTGCCTCCTCTAACCTTAAGCACTTCTCAAAGTCCTCACCTCCAAATAGCAAATTGGGACTTAGGGGCTCCAACATGTGAACATGTGAATGTGTGTGTGTATGGAGGATGGGGGGGGGGGGGTACAATTCAGTCCATAGCAGTTATATAACAGAGAAAAGGGCTCAGCACAAAACTAGAAAGGAAAAGCCAGATACCTTTAGTTGCGACTGTTTCTTGTTCTTAAACTGTGTCACTGAGGGTGGGATTAGGATTCTGGTCTGAGCTGAAGTCCTTTACTGTATCATCAATGATACACTTTTACTCAACAAATCAAATGGACTTCTACTCATCCAAGTATTACCGATCACTTTTTCCATGCTATAGGCCTCAATTCATGTCAACTGCTGGACAGTGTTAAAGGAAAAAAAAAAAAAGAAAGAAAAGAAAGAAAGAAAGAAAGAAAGAAAGAAAGAAAGAAAGAAAGAAAGAAAGAAAGAAAGAAAGAAAGAAAGCTCAGTAAGGAGACAAGGCAAATAAGAAGATGCTCAGTAAAAATATACAGCAGTATAAATTTAAATAAATTAAGCTGTCTGAAGCTCTCTAGAGTAAAACAAGAGATTAAAAAGAGAGAAAGAAAAAGAAAGAAAGAAAGAAAGAAAGAAAGAAAGAAAGAAAGAAGAAAGAAAGAAAGAAAGAAAGAAAGACCAGCCCACTGGAGTCTTCTGCACTCAGAGCTGGCTTCATAGGAAACAGAGAGAGGTGAACTGGGTTCAGAAGGGAGGATTTTGGATAGAGGGAGAAATGCTAGATAGAAGAGAAAGTATGCTGAGTGTGCCTAAGATGTGGCTTACATCAGGGTCAGTGAAGAGATCTACCATGTGGATGCAGAAGATGGTCCCTTTATTATGGTGGTCCATAATAAGATCCATTGGTGGAGCTTTTTTCCTACTACTTTCTAACTTCTGTATAGAACCAACATTTTTGTTCCTTGTAAAATCAAAAAAATTCCTTAAAAGGATATTTAAAAGAAGATATAAGGAATTATTGGGTGTCAGGAACGGAACTAGCTGTCAGCTTTACCCTTCACCAGATGTGATATCTGAACAAACTATTTAACCTATGCTTTCATTTCTATATGTGCATAATGAGGGGAGCTCCTCTCATTAGCTTGCTCTTGCTTTTACTCTCTTTCTCTCAGGATTGTTGTGAGAAATGAATAAGGCAAAGGTTGCACTTCTCATGGTGCCTAGTGTATAGTAAGCATTCAAAAATTGTTAACTTCTGGGGCCCCTGGGTTGCTCAGTAGGTTAAGTCAGCCTTTGGCTCAGGTCATGATCCCAGAGTCCTGGGATCATTGAGCCTGAGGCGGGATCCCTGCTCAGTGGGGAGTCTGTTTCTCCCCCTTCCTCTCCCTCTGTGATCTCTCTGGCTCTCAGATAAATAAATAAAATATTTAAAAAATTCCCTCCTTCCCCCTTAATAAGTGGAAAAACAAACCACCATCTAGGTGTTTGAGAATTTGTAGCTACCAGAGAATAATCTCAAGAACTACTACTGTCTTTTAGTTTCATTTTTTAAAAACCCCAAACTTCCAAAATAAAATACACTGGGAAAAGTTTCCATCGTTTGGAGTTTTACAAAGCCTGCCTACATGCCAGGACTTCACAGAAAGTGTCTGGGTTTTGCACTTAGGGAATCAGTGTCTCCATGATGCACATAAAATATGAAGAGTTTGCTTCTCATCAAGCCATGGAAGAATGACTGATTGTACAATGCCAGACGAGATAATTAGATGGTACAGACAATAGCTATTATCACAAGCACTAACACATGGTAACTTGCATGCTACTGTGCCAGAACTGTCAAGAATCCTCAAACTATATATCCCTGCAATACACTGAAGGAATCGCTTCAGAGCCGAAGCATCTGCAGGAGCAAATGAGGGGCAATTACTTCACCTCCAAAATAAAGAGAGTGATTTGATTGCCTTAACTTACACTTGCTTAACCTTCTTGGCTGAAGGATAGCATAGCACAATGTAGAAGTGCCCTCTAACGTTGCTTTAGGGGAAAAAAATTGGCTGTGGGTGGGGAAAACCTGGCCCCTGATACTTGCAGGTGTATTTTTCTTGGGAAGCAAGATTGCTAGAGAAACAAAAGATTTGGTTCGTTTGGCTTGGCAAGTCAAAAATGCAATCCTAGAAGAAGACTTTATTTAGAAACTTTATTTTTCCCCTGTTAACTTGAATAGTTTGTGGAAGAAAAAAAAAAGAACTATAAATGGTTCATAAGTTCGCAATTATTTTTGTTTTGGTTTTAAAAACAAAATATACTATCCCCACCCAGGTAGATCTTGCTATAGATTAATTTCACATTTAATTGGCTACTATTCAGATCCCCACAAAGCTGCAGTTTAGGCTGGGAGATAGAATTTTAAAGCATGTGAGTATACAGAATGGGCTCTGCCCCCTCGGTATTGCTGCTCTAGCCTGAATCTTCAATAGTCCTCTCTCCCCTGGGCTTTGTCCTAAGTCTGTAAGTATGTCTATCTCTCCTTTTAAATATACTCCTTCCTTGATTCTGCTCTTTCCATTAATCTCCAAATTACTGATTCTTGCTTCTTCCCACCACCACCTTCCATATACTCTTCAATCCACTATCATCTGGTTTTTGCCCATCACTACCATGATACTCAATTTGCTGAAATCACTAGAAATTACCAAGTTCAAAAGAGACTGTATTTTTTTTTAAGATTTATGTATTTATTTGAGAGAGAGGAAAGATTGAGCATGAGCATGAGGGACAAAGGGAGAAGGAGAGAGAATCTCAAGCACACTCCCCGCTGAGGAGAGAGGCAGACCTGATCTGGGGCTCAATCTCACAACCCTGAGATCACTACCTCAGGTGAAACCAAAAATAGGATGCTTAACCAACTGCGCCACTCAGCACCCCAAAAGACACTGTATTTTTATAGGGTGCCTCTGAGTAATGAATACTGTTGATTGCTTCCACCTCCTTGGAACTACTCCCCCCCCCCCCCCCATCTCTTCTCTGGTTTCATCTCCTTTCCTGGCTTCCCTCCCACATGTGCAGACTACATTTTCTTCCTTTCTATGCTCTTGCTGGGTGATCTTATCCACACTTCAATTTTCCCCTGAATTCTAGTGGCCACCAAAACAATATTCCTAGCCCCTTTAGCTTTCCTAAACCCTAATCCCGGTATTTCTAGTTGCCTAGAGGACAGATCATCCTGACTAACCTGTAGGAACCTCCAATTCAACACATTCAAAACTGAACTTACTTGAATTCTCTCACAACTTGCTGCCCTCCTATATGCCAGAGCAATGAATGTCATCCATTTGCTTAGGCTACAAATCTTTGGGTTATTTCTGTATATTTTGACCCTCCCAACACTCAGATCCAACCAGTTACAAATTCTTATAAATTGCATTTCATCAATATATCTTGATTCCTTCTTTTCTTTCTCTGTTTTTGCCCCTTTAATTTAAGCTCTATTTCTTATCTAAGACTATTATAATGAATTAGTCTTTTTCTAGCACTTCCTATCCTCTCTGTAATCCATTATATATGTCCTATAAGAGTTAATTCTTTGATACATGTTAATTCTTTTTTCATATTTCTCTGCTACAAAAGTGTACAAATAAAACCAGACAGTAGATTCTGTTGTACAAGACATAAATTCCAAAACTCCTGACTTACAGAAGACAGCAGAAGAATCCATTCACTATCTGGTCCTTCAATTCCCTTTACCACCCTGCATTTACAACACCATTCACTCCACACTTTTGCCACAACATTGCCATATCACACTAAACTCATTCGTGGGCTTGTCTTTCTTTTATGCCCTTCTCTTCACCAGAACAGGCACTTTCCACCTTCCACCTGATGAACTCCTGCTTATCTTAAATTATAATTCAACTGTTGGCACCTTTATAAAATTATACTGACCCCTCTGAGCTGAACTGGTAGTGACTTCCTTTAAATTTCCTTTTAATTTTCTATACTGCTACTACCAAATTTTACAATATGATTATTATCTTGAATTGCTTACATGTAAATCTCCCATCAAAGTTTGTTAAATCCTTGAAATGAGTGAATGTGTCTGACTTATTTTATACCTCCAGCATTTACCACAACGCCTGCCACTTGGGAGTTGGTGAGTCTGCGGAATGAATGAATGAATGAATGAATGAATACATTCTATAAATATGCAACACTACAATCTTTGGTTAGACTTATAAAAAAACAAAGCAACAACAACAAAAAAACCAGCTCAAGACTTCTAGTGTTCCAAATCATAGGTCTTTATTCTTTCCGTTTTGGAATGGTCCTCTCCAGTGGCTTTGTCTTTCTTTAAGTATGCAAATGACTACCTTGTGGTACTTGTATTTAATCTATTTATCTCACTTTATTTAGATAGTGGATAGGAGCTCTGCATTCTATGGTTTCAGCTGAGCATGATGGGAAATAATTTTATATAAATGAGAAGAGAGAAATTACTTAAGAAATCTCCATAAGAAGATGAAATTAAGCTTCCTCAGCCCTTGTTGTTTGAGAGAGATTTCCCCCAGAAGCTGCTCTGCAGGCCCAAACCTTTCTTACCCATCACTATCTTTTTCATGAACCCAATTTCCTTAGAACACATTTCTTTTCCTCACCTTCTTGAACTTATGCCCAGATTTATTAACTGTGTTAGTGAGCTCAGTTGTTAATCAATCATTATATTAACATTTCTAAAGCCTGCTTTTACATGTGGTGTATTTTCTTCCTCTATTGGGAAGCATGGGGTTACCATTCAATATAAAAATAAGTTTTGGGGATAGGAGAATTTCCTTTATTCCATTATTCTATTGTTTTTTCCCCAGAACCTTATGAACTAAATCCCATGATACTGATAAAGCAGCTACACAGCTAACAGGTGCTAATGGGTTCCATTTGGCTCTAAATTACAAGGCTGAGAAAGTAATTTAAAGACCTAGAGCTGAATTATTGACCAGTCTTCATTAGCATCTTTAAAGGACCTTGGGAATTAAAAAAAAAAAAAAAAATCCAGACAGATCTAATTAACCTTTGAAAGGAGGGTAAGGTGAGAGTCATAGTAAGGAAACCACCTGAGACTGACTTGAAAACATAAAGAATGAGGCAAGGAAGATGAGAGATTGCATTAAAATATGTTATCAAAAAATGATTATCTTTTGATCAAGATTTGGGGCATATTTCATTTTTATGATGGGAAGTCATACCTAGCCAGGGACTGTAACCTATGGCATCTCTAAAAAAAAGTCTCTTCATATCCCACACAGAGTAAGAGCCATGTCATGGCAGCCGAAAGACATATTTTTTGTGCCAACCCAGAAAAACAGCAGAATTCAATAAAATAATGTTCTAGGCTAGTCTTTACCAGCTACCATCAGTGACAAAAGTAGGCCCACTCAGGTTACAGTTATCCTTTCCCTCACACCCTGAGACAAGCCCCTCTGTGCCTTATCCAATTCTGAGCCCCTAGTTGGTTTTCTTTTCATCTGACTCCTTGTTTTAATCTAGAGAATTTTCCCCAGCTTAAGTACTACCCCTAAATGGGTTCACTTAAGTCTTTTTTCTTTTTTCCTTTTTTTTTTGCTCCTGCAGAAATAGAAACATTTTCATTTACATAATTACCTTTGCCAACAGAACATGGAATCCTACAGGGAGCAAGGAGGCAATATGAAAAAGGGTAGAGAAACAAATTCATTGAAAATGACCAATAAGAAGGAAAGACATATACAGACAATAATCCACTTTCCTATTAGGAAAAAGTAAAAGATAAAATGATATTTTCGACACTCATGTTACCCATGTTTCCTTTGCTTTTCAAACCCTGGATGGAGCATTATTGAATCTTATCAGTGAGCAGCATGGAAGGTGGGCACTGGAAGATGGGACCTGAGCACTTTGCGTCCTCAGGACAGTGATCATGTGGAAGAGAAGCTAAGGCTTTTCCTGCACTCATTATTAGCTGCAGGGATCCTTGTCTGCAGAAGGGCAGTTTGTTCACAAGGCCAATTTTACTCCAGGGTAATTCATGGGCACCTTGTCCTTGTGAAGAAGGAAGGGGTGGTCATGAAAATAATTCTAAACACAGCTTACGGGAAGCCCGGGTGGCTCAGTGGTTGAGCACGTGCCTTCACACTCAGGGCATGATCCTGGAGTCACAGGATGGAGTCCCACATCGGGCTCCCTGCATGGAGCCTGCTTCTCCCTCTTCCAGTGTCTCTGCCTCTCTCTCTCTCTCTCTCTCTCTCTGTGTGTGTGTGTCTCTCATGAATAAAAAAATAAAATATTTTTTAAAAAATAAATAAACACAGCTTACTTAGAGTGGAGAACAAACTGAAAAGCATGATTTGACTCCTTAGTGTAAAAAGCGTGTGTAAAGCGCTCTGAGCAAGATGAGCATTGCAGTGATTTTCAGGGATATTCTGCAAGGCAGGACATCTTCCCCAGTCCAAGTCTGGATGATTTTCCTCCCTTCCTTCTTATTCCTTTCTCACCTTTCATATTCCTTCCTTCCAATCTTTGACAATTATGAGGATGATAAGCTGATTAAAATTACTTCCATGAGAAAATAATTAATAATGGTTATAAAGTTTATTGAATTTCTCATTTTGTGCTATGCACTTTCTCAGTATTTTATGTGTCATCTATTGGATCCTCAAACAAACTTTAAAGTATTTTATTACATTTTTATTATACCCACGAGTAGATGAGGCTCAGAAAGGGTAACGTTGCCCTCGATCAAACCAACAATTTGAAAGAGCCAGGATTCAAACTCAAATGTGTCTGTCACCCAAGACTATGCATCTCCTACCATGCTATACTTTGTGTCAACTTGATTCTTCTGTTTATCAACCATACACTCAGTATTCCCTTTGTATTGTTTTGTGCTGAACAATATTGTTTGGTCATTGCTTGGAAAAAGAGAAACAAAAGCATGTTATTTTAAGAGGGAAAATGATAGAATATAGAGATGGTTTGCTGTACCCCAGAGAAAATACATAGCTCTCAGGAGGAGAACCAAGGATTGGAGAGCTGGGATGTCTTCTTACTTCTCAGCTCTTCCCATCTTAGATGTCAGTTTCATCTTTACCATGCTCTGCAGACAACTTTTCCCTGTATTTCAGTCCAAATGGTGGTGAACAGGTATGCTTATAGGCCTGGGTGACAGCTATTGAAAGATAAGTCAACCCCAAGCCCAGAATCCTATCCTTCCATTTCAAAAATTTTAGAGAAGTATTCTTATTGGCTTAGCTTAAGTCATGGACTTATATTCTGGACCAATCAACTGTGTTTAAGGGACTAGTGTCATGTTGTACAAATGGATGCTCCCAGAGGCTCACAGCCATTACACGTGCTTTTATAGGAGACTGTTAGGATACCTACCCAGTATATGGTAGACATGTATTAGGAATCCATTAAGCATTGAGAACATATCCATGGATGAATCACCCAATATCTAAGAAGCTCAAAATGCTTGGGCTGGGGTGTGCAAATGTTCAAAATTCAGGAATGTAGGTAGGAGTACCTTATCTGTTTATTGCCTTACCTTAAGCCTCAACTCCAGTTCAGCCAAAAGTGGTAGAGAAGCAACATCTGTTCCTTCACACATCCCTGAATTCTTGAGTCAACTTCTAAAAAATGAATGACAATTTAAAATACCAGTATATTCCAATTCACTATTATAAGAAAAGTCATTGAAATTATCATCCTTCAAATATATTCATCATAAGGCATGATTCAGACTAATAAACACTTTTTTTGACAAAGAGGAAAAAAAAGCCTAATTAAATTGTCCATTAATATGTTTCAAAAAAATCCAAATAATAGTATGCACAGATTTTCCCACATTTTTATTCTCTGAAACACTTCAGTTAGATGAGAAATTCTATATAATACATTCCCTCTTTGGATACTGACAGAGGGTGTTTTAAAATTTCAGAGAATTTCAGACTTATTTAACTTTGTTTAATGTAGCATTCGCCTACCGATTTAATGAAGGAAGATCTTACAAGTATTAGTATTATCATGAACACAGTTTGGAAAACACTACTGCAAAGGCTATGAAATAATACCATGGAAAGATAGATTTCCTGTAGTTCCTATTTTACTGAACAGAATTTCACTGGAATTCCAGAAAGATCTCTATTTTTAAAGCTAAAGTTGTCAGAAAAAGTAAATCACTTTCCTAAGTTCTATTGCACAATAAGTCTAAAAGTCAGGTCTCTAACTCTTATGCTCTTTCTACGGGTCAACACATGGAGCAAGAGCTTGTTTGAGGTCTAGCAAAAGAAAAATAGTCAATTCATATGACCTTTTATGTTTTCCACAAAACTCACCAGTGGATTTCGTGGCGCAAAGGGTCAACTCTTCAGGAGGTAGATTTCTACAGAAACCGTGATTACTCAGAAATATAAACCCACCAGCTAACCAAACTCCCAACAATGTTTCAGATCCTAAGACTATTTCAAAATAACAACCATACTAATAATAAAAATAGGTTTAAATTTGGTTTTATTTTTTACCTATAGAAGAAAGGTTAGGAAATAGGAGAATTTACCTGTTGACTCTACTTCATACTATAGGAGTTTCATCCCCCTGAATTTCCACGTTAGGAATTCTGGGAGTTCCCTATATGATTCCCACAAATACCCTTGGTACTTCTACCTTTGTGTCCACTTTTTTTTTCTTTTTTACTTTTTTAAAAGATTTTATTTATTTACTCATGAGAGACACACACACACACACACAGAGAGAGAGAGAGGAGAGAGGCAGAGCCACAGGCAGAGGGAGAAGCAGGCTCCATGCAGGGAGCCTGACGTGGGACAGGATCCCAGGTCTCCAGGATCACGCCTTGGGCTGAAGGTGGCGCTAAACCGCTGAGCCACCAGGGTTGCCCGGTATCCACTTCTTTCCTAGCATGTTGCCAATATAAAAGTGACAACTAAGCTACTAAATGCCAAGTAAAGGCATATCTGCTGCTATCGATGTTATTTGCATTGATGACATCAATGCCTAAAACCAAGAAGGCTGATGTCTGCAAATAGGTGTCAGCAATCTGGCCAACTCTACACATACTACTACTGCTGCCACAGCTGGCAACCCATGGCAACCATGGGGGCTGCTGATGCCTGTTTTGCTGACTTCCCAGCCATTTTCACCTTGCATTCTCAATATCTCACAGAGACAATAGAGAAATCACTTTTTAGTTTTATTGGCTTTTTGGTACAGTCCTTTTACCCAGTAACTCAACTGGAAGACAACAGTGACAAGGCCCTAGGCAATGTTCTCCCTCCCAGACCTGTTTTATGCAACTTGATCCAAGTCAGTGTATGTTGGCTTCTCTTTCCCTTGGAATGAGATTTTTCCTGAGCGGCTTCTCAGTCCTTTGTGGCTTTTCCCATCAGTTATTTAATTTTCTCAGACATAGGACAGAATCCTAGGATGGACACAACAAAGAATCCGGCTAGAACCCTGGCTGTAATAGCCTACTCCCAGCTGTTCTCATGCAAAGTAAGAAGGAATCTCTCCTTCACTGACTCTACTAAACAGTGTGCAACTGTTATGGGTTGGGCAAGCCCAGCTGCAATGAGAGTATCATTTTCCTAAATAAACATCAGTGTTAAAAGTAAGAGCTCCATGAAGTGGTGAAAAAGCCCTGGCCTGGGAAGAGGACATCTGGACTCTGCCTCATTAATTGTTTGGCCTCACTTGAGTCTGTTAATCTCTCTGGACTTTGACTTCCTAGCTTGTAAAACCCAGTGCTCATTCGGGTCACTAAGCGTCTATCTAGCCCTGACATTTTCTACTTGACTAGGTGAACCTAGGTCATCTAATTTCCACAAAGAACACTAATGTTAATTTACTGTCTTTATTGAATTTATTTATTCATTTATTATGACTGTTCCATCTGAGTCACTCTTATCCACCTTATTTTATAAATAAATTGAAGTCTGAAAGTTTTATGTTAACGTATATGCAATGCTAGTAAAAGGGTTCCATTTAGAAAAAAAAAAGAGATGTCAATTGGCAGCTTTTTTTTTTCTTTTCCACATATTTATTAATAATTCTTTATTGCCCTTGTCTTTCACAACCAAATTATATCAATATTTTGACAGCAATACCCTTTGCATTCACATTGCTAACTACCTAATTTGGACCTTCTTTGTCTCTGTCCTCAAGTACTTCATTGGTCAAGGAGCTTCTTAAATGTATCTCTTCTTCTAACCTCCTTGCCACCCCCAATATATCCTCCTTCCTCCTGGCAGATTATTTTATTGAATATAGACCCATTCACATCCCTACTGTTCATATGGATCACAGAATAACATCTGAACTCTTTAACCTGGCATTCAAAACTCTCACAATATGGCTTCAACACACCTGTCAAACTTTATTTTTTCTAGTCATCTTTCCTTATATTAAGCAAACGGATTTACTTTCAGTTCCTCCAAACACTTCAGAATACTTACACCTTCATTAACCTTGTTCCTTGGTTCACAGTGTCTGTGTCTCTGTCTGAGACAATTTTCCCTCTCAGTACATTGAAATCCTCTCTGTCTTCAAAAACTGAGTTCCAGTGAAACCTTTTTTTTTTAAGCATTGCTCCATGTCATTGGAAGTGGTCTTTCTCCCTAAATCATCTCGTACTTTATAAGTATCTCTACTTTGAGGCCTTTATAAATATATTGATTTTTTATTTATTCAATCTTTCTTCTCCTTCTAGGCAATAAGCTCAAAAGGGACAAGAATAATGTCTATTTTTGCTTATCGTTCTGTTCCCTAGATCTAGCCCAGTACCTATCACACTGTGGGTGCTCATTAGGTAATTATCAATTAGTTGAATGAACATCTCTTAAGACTCATTTTCTAACTCATGAGGATAAACATTTGTAACCATGTCTTGTCTTTCATAATAAACTATTATCTCCTTGAAAATAGTATTTATGTCTGATTTAGGGATATCTTAAAGAAAAATTCCTTACATGTTGAAAGTATTTATTTACAAAGATTATTACCAAACATTATTTATAAATATTTACTAATTTATAGTTGATTAACAAGGCAATTTTAGGAAAAAAAACTTTGGAGTCATATAACTCTGTGTTCACATCCTGGCTTTGTAAAGCTAGATAAAAAATGTTCAAAGATATCTTCCATTTAACATAAGTATTACGCTTTACAACCTAGAAAATGGCTTTCATATATATCTCAGTTGATTGCCAATGTTAGATAGTGTTATAATCCCCAATTTTAGATGAGGAAACAGAGAGGTAAAAATAAGACAATTCAGGATTAAAAAGGCTAGTGGTCATTCAGCTACTAAATGGAAACACAGAGATTCAAACCAAGGTTTTCTAAAGCCAAAGACTATGTCTTTTCCATTCCTATGAATATATTGACAGTATATAGATGCTGGCCAATAAATCTGTGCCTTTGGATAGCAACAATGTCTCCAGACTTCAAGCCTCTTTTAGTGCTTTTCCACTGTTCTGATCTCTGAAGACACAAGAAGGAGCTTTTTTGAAATTTCTGGTCTCAAGATAGAAAGGTAGGAGTAGTCCCCCCTTATATGTGGGGCCTACAGATACCACTAATGTGGTTTCACATTCCATGGGTTCAGTTACCCTTGCTCAACTGCAATCTGGAAGCAGATGATCCTCCTTCTGATATGTTGTCAGAAGGTCAAAGGTAAACTAATGCTGTATCAGTGTCTACATCCTTTACCTCACTTCATCTCATCATGTAGACATTTTATGATCACACATCATTACAAGAGGAAGGGAGTACCATGCAAGAAGATATTTTGAGAAAGAGAAAGAGAGACCACACTTAGATAACTTTTATTACAGTATATGTTTATAATTGTTCTATCTTATTATTAGTTATTATTAATCTCTTACCTTCCCTAATTTATAAATTAAACTTTATATATAGTAAGTAAGTTGGGACATAGTGTGTGTGTGTGTGTATATATATATATATATATATATATATATATATATATATATAGTTCAGTACTATCAATGGTTTCAGGCCTCTGCTGGGGGTCTTGGAACACATCCCCTGCAGATAAGAGATTACTATATGCAATACATTTTGGAGGAAGAGCAGAAATAGTCCCATTTTCATACTTGACACAGAAATTACAGAAAAGCTCTAAGAAATTTTTTTCTCTCTGATGCCTTTTTCACTAAATAGGTACAAAATGGAAACTCATCACTTTTATTTAAGCCAGAGACCCTTCTTTTCTTTCTGTAAAACCACTTGATCTCTATATTGAAGCTCAAATCCAAGTCAAGAGAAAAACAAGCTATTATTTATTATGCAGTTTGCTCTTATTAAGTTCTTCCCAGAAATGAATCTCCATCCCTCTCGGACTTCCTTTCACAGGACGCTCTGATCTGGCTCACCCTCACAGCACTGGGCAAGTTGTTTTGCCTGGCTTATTCCATCAATAGAAGCTCTCAGCTGCCTTTTCTCACACTCAGAATCCAGCAGACCATTTTCCTTGGTCATCAACAGAGAAATGGGGAGTCTTCTCTCTTAATGGTATTGAGCTTCTGCCAACCCTTTCTTAAAGATGCTAAATATTTGCTCCTTACTCAAGACATCTGGATACCTTGTGTGAGTAACCCCGTCCTAAGGGTGGTGGGTTGTTTGAAAGTGGATCATTCCAGTAAAAAACATTTAGGCACTTTCAAACAATTCTGATAGAACTTGGTAATTGAAACAAAACAAAACAAAAACCTTCCCAGTTGTAATTTCTACTCAATAGCAGGTGAAACAATAAAAAACTATTGAGCAAGCAAAAGTAATCTGCATCCAGAGAATTTTAATAAATTTTAAAACAAATAAATCCACACAGATTCTCTGGGGTTTTGCCAGCAAGTCTTTAACAATCTGTTTTTAATAGCCAGGCAATATCCTACAATGGCAGACATTGAAGAGTAATGAAGTACTTTGTAAAAAAATAAATAAATAAGAATGATAATAATGCTGAACGCAGTTTCAAAAGAGAGACAAAACACTGGCTAAAACACAAGGAGTACTAGAAGTTATTCTGGTTAAATATCTGTCAGCTGGATAGCTGAGTTACAATGGCACTTCCATTCTTATTCCAGAATGGTGTGACAGGTATGTAGCCTCACTATACCACCTTTATTACTTATGAGCCACACAGCTAAAGGCCAATACAGATCTTATTAACATTTGTAGGGAATCATGACCTTTGGTATATTTTTCCTTTTCTTTTTTTCATAGCCCAAAAATTGCCTCAAAACTTCAGAAACAAAAATAAGTTTTTAAAAGATACTTTTTTGGTAACCATTATTCTTCTAGTTAGAGTAACACCTCATTTGTCCATCATCAATGAGGAAATGCATAGTCTTCACAAATTAATTTTCCAATAAAAGAAAGCAAGTTTAGTGTTCAAAGGAGGAAATTTAGATATTTTTGCTGGAACTCTTTCTAAAAGATATTACATATTGAACAGGATTTGACCTTTTCTGATGATTCAGAGTTATCATCATGAGCATCAATCACTATGAATAGCCACCAACTCGTTCCTCCAGAGTGCAAATATACTGGAATTTCTCACAAGTTAAAAGAAAAGTTCCTTTTGATCCTATCTACCTTGATTTACCCCTTTATTTTCGTTTTTTAAACAGCTTTATTGAGATATAATACAGATACCATATAATTCACCAATTTAAAGTGTACAATTAATGGTTTTAGTACAGTCACAGGTATATGCAACCATTACCATGATCAATTTTAGAACACCTTCAGAAAGAAACCCTTACTCCTTAGCTATCATCCTCCCCATCCTTTGCTACCACTCCCACTCCCTCCGGCCCAAAGCAATATTACTCTACTTTCCATCTTTAGGTTTCCTTCTTCCGGACTTCCATACTGATGGAATCATATAGTACAAGGTCTTTTGAGACTTGCTTCTTTCATTTAGCATAATGTTTTCAAGGTACATCCACATTGTTGCATATATATTAACATTTCATTTTTTATGGCCAAATAATATCCCATTGTATAGATGGCTATACCAGGTATTTTAGTCCACTTGTCTATTGATGGACATTTGGGTTGTTTCTACCTTTGACTTTTTTGAAGAATGCTGCTGTAAATGTTCAGGCACAAGTTTTTGTGTGGACATATGGTTTTATTTCTCTTGAGTATATATGTAGGAATGAAATTGTTGGGTCTTATGGAAATTCTTTAATCATTTAACTTACTTCCAGACTATTTCCCAAAGTGGCTGCAGCATTTTACCTACCTTCCAGCAGTATATGAGAGTTCGAGTTTCTCTACATCCTTGTCAAAGCCTATTACCTGACTTTTTGATCTAGCCATTCTAGTAGGTATGAAGCTGTATCTTATTGTGATTTTGATTTGCATTTCCCTGATCACTAATGATGTTGAGCCTCTTTTCTGTACTTAGTGGCCATTTGTGTATCTTCTTTGGAGAAATACCTACTCAGATCATTTGTCCACTTTAAAATGGCTGGGTGGCTTGGGATGCCTGGGTGGCTCAGTGGTTGAGCATCTGCATTCCAGTCAGGATGTGAACCTCAATCTGAGGATCAAATCTCGCATTGGGCTCCCTGTGAGGAGCCTGTTTCTCCTTCTGTCTATGTCTCTTCCTCTCTCTGTGTGTCTCTCATGAGTAAATAAATATAATCTTTAAAAAAAAACTGGTTTGTCTCTTTACTATTGAGTTGTAAGGGTTTTTTATTTATTTTATATGTAATCTGACAAGTCCTTTATTGGATATATGGTTTGCAAATATTTTCTCCCACTCTATGGATTGCCCTTGTACTTTTTTGATGGGGTCCTTTCCTCATAATTTCCTTCTGTTGTTATGCAGCTACCTGAAAGACATTCCTTACGGTCCACTAAGTCTTGCTTCCCATTTATTTCTAAACTCTACCACAGTGTGGTTCCAACACCCTCCGTTCCTTTGAAACCCTCTTATTAAGGACAAGTTGCTCTGATTAGAGCCAACAAGGACTTCCTTACTGTTAAATTCAGAGGCTTTTCCTTAATGCTCTTTTTTGTCATTTGATATTTGACAATATTCAATCTTCATTTCTTTGAAAAATCCTCCTTAGCTTCCATGATACCATTTTCTTCAGATTTCACTCTTAATATAATAATAATTCCTTATTTTCCTCTTCTACTCCTCTTCTTCTACCTCCACTCAAATGTTGATGTTCCCTAGTTTAATCTGCCATCATCTTTCCAGAGTACATATTCTTCTTGAATGATCTTGTGTATTCCCATGCCTTCAGCTATACTGATAACTTCTCAGATAAATCACCAGCCTCTACCTTGTTCTAGAGTCCAGCATTATATTTTTCACTGACTGTGAGTTCTCTCCCTTAATCACTTGGAAATCGTTTAGGCAGCTAAACTATGACATTTTCAAAATCCAAAATAACCTCTCTCTAATTGTTTATCTTCCCTTATTCTCATGTCATTGGGGCAAGGAAGTCTGGAATCATTCTCCTTTAATCTTTCTCTTTCATGTTGATCTCATGTTGCTCATCAAGTCAGTCTTACCTTCTATTTTTCTAATCTCTTCTTTAACTTATTCACTACTGTCATTGCCTTTTAATAAACTTACATAACCACTTAGGATTATTTTAGTACAGTCTGAGTCCATTCTTCTGTCATCTCTCCTGTTCAATCCATCTTTATTGTTTGAGCCAGCATTAACTTTCTAAAACACAAATCTGCTATTGGCACCTCCTACACTATCTACTTTTAATGACTTCTATGACCCACAGGATAAATTCAGTCTTCCTTTCATTATGTATCAGACACTTAATTAGTTTTTCCCTTGTCTACATTTCTCTTGTTGTCTTGTTTATCAACACCATAGCCCAGAAATCTTAAACTTCTATTCCCTCAAAATGCTGTATTCATTTCTGTTTTTTTTTTTTTTATTGGTGTGGAACAAATTACCAGAAATTCAGCAGTTTAAAATAACATAAATTTATTATCTCACAGTTCCTTTGAATCAGAACTCTGGCACATTTTAGTTGGGTTCTCTACCAAGGGTCTCACTAAGACGAAATCAAGGTGTCAGACACCTGTGTCTCATATGGAAGCTTTATTAGAAAGAGATCCATTTCCAAACTCCCTAAGGACGTTTGTAGAATTTCTTTACAGGTAGCCATATGACTGAGGTAGCTGTTCTATTACTAGGTGATAGAAAGACCACTCTAACTGGGCGCCACTCTCAGTGCCTAGAAGTGACTCTCAGATCCCTATATAGTCCCTATCCACAATGGGTCAGTTTGCTCCTTCAAGGCAAGCAGGAGAATTTCTCTCTCTTTGAACATCTTAATTTCTTTTAAGGGCTCACTAAATTAAGTTAGATTCACCCAAGATAATTTCCATTTTGCTTAACTCAAGGTCAACTGATTAAAAAATCTTAATTCTATCTGTACAACCCCTTTTGACAATTAATACAACATAATCATATAAGTGATATCCCCTCGCATTCACAGGCATGTTCTGCTCTCACTCAAGGGGAGGGGATTATACAGGGTATGTTCAGCAGGGGTGGAAATCTTGGGGGCCAAATTAGAATTTGGCCTGTCTTACACATGTTTCTTTGTTTGTTTTTTTGCTTCTGTTTTTTACTATTCTATGCCTGTGTATATACTGCCATTTCTTTCTATTATAGTCATTCTTTCATTATTAGTTTGGAAAGTCCCTGATTGGTTTTTAAGACCAACTTCAGATGTTACTTATCCCTTAAGCCTTCAAGACAAATCAGTTTTTTGCTTGTCTATCTTCCCATTGCACATTCTTCTTCTATCATAATTGATTATGTTTCTGCTTTCCCTGCTGCACTGTGATTTTTTTAAGGACATGAATTACCTTTTATTTGTCTTTGCTTCCCCAACCCCAGCTATGTATTAAGTTCTTAATGAAAAAAAAAAGTTCTTAATGGATGTGTATTGAATGAATTAATCCACCTCTTTGCTGGGCAGTAAGGCCATGATAATCTCATTGGCTGTTGAAGTGAATCAAGCTTTTAACCATGTAGCAAATGCCCTCAGTTTGACACTTAACTGTTAAGCCAGTTTTTTGTTTGGTTGGGTTTGGTTTGGTTTTGGTTCTCCGTCTCCCATTATATTATCAGATTGTCAAATGTTACTGCTTCTTAGAGTCAGGGACCCTAACGTAAAACTGCTTCTTTGGAATTGCTGTACCCAAATTGGTGTGGACCAGGAAACAAACTAATTAAATATATTAGAATTAAAGACAAAGTATGAATACAATGGTTATATTTTCACTGATTGTCAGAGAGACTCTTTTATGTTTGTATTACATGACCCTTGGCACAGAGACTGCAAAATCAATTTTGAATGTTTTTGTAGGCATCCTTCCAGATTCTTGGAAACCAGCTAGCAGTTTACTGAGTAAGTGACCTTTGACTAAGTGAGGGCCATTTTACATTCACGAGAACAACCATTTTGAAAGGTAACTTTAATAAGAAGCAGCTAAGAAGAAGAGAACATGTCCAACACTTGACTGTTCAGTTTACATAATTACTAACAAATGAAGGTCTTCAATAAACTTCACTGAAAGTCTTAAAACTGGAAAAATGAGCTAACAATATTTCTTCCAAATTAAATATTTAATTCACTTGTTTTTGTCATTTCATTCCCTAGTGGAGTGTCCCAAGTGGAGAGAGATAAGATTCCAAATATACACTTTAGAATCAGGCATCAAGTCCCCAACAGATCACAAAAAAGCAAAAGTCAATGAAGCAGACCTGGTGGAAAAACCTATAAATTCTGAGCTGTGCAGGTTGTATACTTCCAATGGCTACAATGGCAACTTGCCAGAAGCCTGAGGGTCACACTTAATTTGCACATAAATTTATATAAAAACTTAAATTGTGCACATGCATGAACAAGCTTAGCACTCATTTGCATGATAAATGGAAATGTCTTGTTTCCTGTACTAGTTATGAAAGCTCCAAGATGGATAAGCTTTGTCCCCAGACCACTATTATGCAAAAATGGCTCCTCTGGGCCTTTATAGTCTTTGTTTTAAAATAAGCATACGGTGGTATTTTAAGGCCTGCTTGTTGCTGTTCCTATTGCCATGTTTAATACAAAACATGCTTAATAGATAACATTAATGAGACACTCTGAGAAACCAAATAAAACATTCATAGCAGTCTCAATAAGGAAAATTATGATTCCATTCCACAGAGACAAAACTTCAGCTTGGTTCAATATTATGCTCAAACTACAGACTCTCAAAGACATCTTTATTGGATGAATTCTTTGAGGTTTTTTTTTTTTTTTTTTGGTGAGTGTTGGGTTAGACTGGGTGTAGACTATGTGTAGTTACTAGTGACACATAAAATAATATTTTTAAATAATAAATTTAATAAGAAGCAAGTACTCAACTTTCACAGTCTTCTGCAATAAGGAGGGCACATAATATTAGGAAACAAGATAACCATGATATAAAGGACTTACATGGCATAGGGAAGGATAGGGGTCAAGGTGCATCCAACTTGGATTGTTCTCTTCCTGCTGAAAGTCAGGAAGATCTGAAAAGCCCTATTCATTTCAGTAATCTTGTAAATGGAAGATTTGGTGATAAAAATTATGTGAACACATCTTCTCAAGGAAAGAGTAAACCTCCAGTATTTCAATATTAAATGTGCCAGTATAGTGTGAAATAAGAATAAAAATAGTTGAAACAACAAAAAAAGAATTGATGATAACCAAACATTGAGCAACTACGGATGTAAATTTAGTACTTTTCTACAGTCTGTATGTCAGAAAGGGATAGTCACTAGAATGTGTGTGCTATGAGAGTGAAGATGATGTCTAATATTATCTCTTCTGCCTGGTCCAATTTCAGCACATATGGGCTTCCATTAAATCTTTATTGAGTGTGAGAATGATGGTGGATCTGGTATCTAATGCTGTGACTCAGGATGACTCAAAATATGTAGTGTTAGAAGAGAACCAGTGGATAATAAAGAATCAGCATGAGAGATGAAGAAGATTTTGACTCAAACTTGGAAATAAATTCTCTCATTCCTAATGCAGTATTTCATCTTGTCTAGTGAGGTAGGATTGATGGTGATATAGAGACTCACGTGCCAGTGTTATATTATCTATACATATATTATAAATGTATATATATTTCTATATATTATCTATAGCTATTATATATATGTTTAGGTTCACAGTAGAATATTCCACAATATTATGTTAGTCCTTTTTCTTTATTATTATTTTTTTTTTAGAGAGAAAGAGAGGGAGCAGAGAGTGAGGGGAAGAGAGAATCTTAAGCAGTGATGAGGGGTTCAGTTTACTACCCTGAGATCATGACCTGAGTTGAAATCAAGAGTTGGACACTTAACCAAGTGAGCCGCCCAGGAGCCCCTACTGTAGTCCTTTTTCAATTCACATAAGTCTTGAAAACCTAATCAAACTGAACTAAAGTGACTCAAACAACACTTTTCTCAGGATTCTATTGGCCAGAATATAAAGGCAGAGTAAGAACTCTTAGAATGATTCATAACAAGAGTCTATTCTTGTATAGCATATTTTGTACAGCCTGATCCCTTTAAGCTTAATCAGGATAATATAAACAGAACACAATCTATGCTAACAGGCCCTACAGTATAATATTAATTTAAAACTGAATAATTTTGAGGTTTTGAGTATTTCTAGGAATTTGGGAGTGGGGTAGAGAATCATAAGTAGAGTAGTTTTATTGTTTTAATCTATTTATAGATTATTTATTTGAGAAAGAGCACACGTGCAAGTGGGGAGAGAGTCAAAGGGATAATGAGAGGGAAAGAATCTCAAGCAGACTTCCCACTGAGCAAGAGCCTGATGATAGACTCAGTCCCATGACCCTGAGATCATGACCTAAGCTGACATCAAGAGGCGGAAGCTTAATCAATTGAGCCACCCAGACACCCTGGTAGAGTAGTTTATAGCAAATAAATGCTAGCAAGTCAAATGATATACAGAAAATTCACCAGATTGAGAAATAACAGGAAACCTTGGCAACTAACTGCATAATGTTTGCTAGTCAGTTAATCTGAGGAAGACTCAGTTTTCTTTTTTTTTTTTTTTATAACTCTTTTTTTTTTTTAATTTTATTTATTTATTTACGATAGTCACAGAGAGAGAGAGAGAGGCAGAGACACAGGCAGAGAGAGAAGCAGGCTCCATGCACCGGGAACCCGACGTGGGATTCGATCCCGGGTCTCCAGGATCGCGCCCTGAGCCAAAGGCAGGCGCCAAACCGCTGCGCCACCCAGGGATCCCGAGACTCAGTTTTCTTACTGCAAAATGATAGTTGATCTAACTTCCCTTCTAGCTCTAATATTCTAAAGCTCTGAGCCTGATTTTTCATTGTTGTGTTTTACCACTATTTCATTTGTGAAATCCATGATATAGTTTTGTAATTTTTTCTGCACTTATGCTTTACTACGGGATCATCCAAAGGCCTGGATTGTTTCTTACACATTTGATGACTATAAGTTGTTGCACTAAACTGGTATTCATGATCATACAGCTCATCTAGACCATCGAAAAATAGACATGAACAAAGACTAGGTGGACACAAAAGCAAGTGTCTAGTAAGTGGTTGAGAGGGAGTAATAATAAGACCAGTATTAGAAAGCCAGTGACAAATTAGAAGCCAGTGGTCATATAAAGTTGTGAGGTAGATATTGAGCATAATATATATATATTTTATGAGTATAAGATGTTGAGCAGATCCATTCATTGATAGTAAAGACTCTGAAAAGCACAAGAAAGGCAGAGTAGAATGTTGAATGTCTTTCTTTTCAAATGCATGTGGTATGAAAAAAGAGGATTGGTCAATTTTAGAAATGGTTTAAATACTTCATTTACTTTCCAAAATACATTAAAAGCAGTGAACTACCCTGGAAGAATAAAAAAGACTATATTATCCAAACACTCATGCCCAGGAGTTCTGGATTCTAAAATATGATTTATCCTTAGGCTTTCACACTACCAAACTGATTTGAATACTATATTTGGCTATTTCATCAAGGACCTTGGTATCAAATTTTAAAAGACTCTGAAGATGCTTTGTGAAATGTATTGAGCAATAAGAGATGTTTATTCTGGGAGTATTTCTTTGGGAAATTCAGTTACTACTTGGGAATGGATCAACTTCCAAAATCATAATGATTTTGATAATATTCATATCATCTCCTTGAAAGCTGAAAAAATAAGACATATTTTTAATGAAGTTCTAAGAGAAATAGTTTTCAAATAACAAGTCTTTCCATTTATTTTGCCAGAATGATTTCTATGTTTGGCATGGCTGGGATTCCAACTTGCTGGTAGGACTTCTATGAGAATGTCCACCTTCCTGCTCATAGATCTGCAGCCGTTGCCACTTGTCCTATATTTTGTGTTTAAGCACACCATCCAAAGTAAAACTCACATCTAAAAATATAGTGTAAGGTCACTTGTGAGATCTCAATAAAAGTGAGTTAAATTGAATGACAAACCTCTCATACTTGCAGAGTACACATGGTTCTTCAGTAAACCAATCTGCCTTTTAAAATGATTTTTCCTAAACCTCCTACTTTAATTATTTTTTGTCCTTCCCTCAGGGGCCATTGCTAGCAAAAGACCATAGCAACCTTTTAGATATTTATAAACTATGTTTGTAGATACAATAAAACTCTGGTGCCATCATCTAAAGAAAGAACCAATTGGCTGCCATATCTTCTGTCCTCTGAATTTGAATGAGATGTAGTCCCTAAAGATTCTAAAGGGAACATGAAAAAAAAAAAAAGTTGCAAGCTAACAGCCAAAGTCATTTTTCTAAAAAATACCAAAGGCATTAACACCTTTATTTCATGAGATAAAATGAAGCCATTTCTCATATGAAAGTGAAGTAATCTTTTGCTATAAACTCTAAAGTGTTTTGGGGTCCTGAAACTTATTCCACAAAAAAGTAAGATAAAATTTTCAGTATCACAAGGCATGTTAACATGTTAAAAATTCCAAGAAGTCCTGTTCCAAAGAGGTGCATTTACCTTTGTTTAAACCTTTATAAAAACATATCTTACCTTTTTCTTTTTTCTTTTACACACCTATTTTGTTACAAGGAACTATTTTTTTCTGCAATCTATGCCCCGAAGAATGCTGTCTTTCCTTTTGTGGAATGAAGCATAAGTGGCCATGATTTTCCTTTGCTTAGCCAAAATACTATTAAACAGGCACAAAATAATAACATACAGCTGCCATTCTTTCCATGATTTCCTTTCTCCTAAGGAAAAGAATAACAGATAACTCAGAGTTCATTCTAAGCTGCCTCCATTCACCCACCAATCTCCTGACTTGGAATTCCTGGTGTTCACCACTCAGCCTTACAAATTTTGAGCCACTTTTTCTGCTGATATGTGTCTGCCTATCAGGTGTGATTTTAAAGAGTATCAGATTATCAATAACAAGAATAATACCAACAATATGAAAAGTAATAATACAGCTTTAGAATCAACTCTTAGTGGTGAATGGAGGATATATGATAAAAGTTTCCATATAGCATTATTTTCTTCTCCCTGGAAAGAATATAGGCAGAATATCAAAATAATACCTGAAAGAAGATAGTTTAAGAAGTAACTAGAATAATAAAATCTGTCTCTTGGGTAGTTCTAGTCACCACTCTGGTTATTGTGTTACTACAGGTGTATTTGAACAGACTTCTCATTTTCTTCACCTCTAATTATTTCTAATTTTTCTTGGGTCCTTATGATTGTTGAGGGTCTGAGTGGGCCATAATGACTTGTAGGAAGCTGCTCAGCAGAAATAATAAAATTGACTTCATGGTGAGCTGAAGGTGGCACACTGAAAGGGAAATAATAATAGTTATTCCACTACTAAAATTCTGAAAGCATGCCACCATTTGGTCTTTCTGAAGCTCTTGACATCCAAGAGCCAAATGTCCTCTGGAATTGCTTCTTAAAAATACAAGCAATTGGATGTTTGAACAAAAGTAAAGAAGAGTAATTATTTCAAAATGAAATTTAGTACATTAATGTTTAGGCTTCTTTGGAAGGTAAAATACTGTTTGAGGATGTGGACTTTGAAAATTCTACATCTTACTAGACCTGCCATTAAAAAAAAAAAAAAAAAAGGCACTTGAATCCTTATAAATTTGGTTGCCTAACTTTGAAATTAGGCTCTGTAAGATAAAAGCACAAAGCAAGGAAGGTATATTAAAATTTCTACTTCCAAATATATGTCCATGGGACCTATGTTAATTTAAAATGTTTAATATATATATAAATTTATTATGAAATTTTTATCTTCAATGACACTAATAGCTTATATGTTTAGAATTTATAAACTGAATGCATTCAAGTCAATGTATCAATATGCTATGTTTGAGGTTGCACACTTTGAAAATTCTACCTCTTATTAGACCCACCACTTTTTAAAAACGGCACTTAGCATTAGAGGTGTGTGTTTCCTAAGCCGATTGTTGAATTTGGCTTCAGTAATCTTGGCAGATAGTTGCCACCTTCTGATCTTTGTTCTACTTGGCTGAAAACAAACCAGAATATGCCATTTTCCTGATTAAAAACCATCAGAATACCCTTACCCCCTTTTTTTTTCCAGGAAGATTGTGTAGTGAAGGCTTAATGGTTTCAAATCCTTGCTCTGATTCTTATGTCTATGTGACCAGCATGTTTTCATCTGTGGATTAGGTATAATAATAGCTTCCCATGGAATTGTTGCAAGAATAAAATGAGGAATAGAATGGGCTCATTTTTTCCAAGGCAGCTCTGAGTTGACTTCTTAGCTGACAAACTGGCCTATGGGGATGCCCTGTCTCTAAAGAAGATCAGAACAGATTGAAGGACGCAGGAAAACCTTTGAAGTCCAGGTTGTGGGTAACCGGATGCCCTCTCCCTTACTCCCAGGATTACATTCTCCCTTCCCAAGGAGGAGTCACCAGTGAAAGAGCCCAGGACTGTGAAAGAGCCCAGGACTCCGAGGACGAGAATGAGCCTGGCGGAGCTGATCTGCCCAACCCAGCCCGAGGCCACTGGGATTAATATTGTCTAATTCAGAATCTCCATGAGAATGGGAGTAAAGTGAATGTCTTTTGAAAACAGGACTGGTCACTGCCTATGATCATCAGTCAAATCATAACCAAGAGCATGGAGGCAGTCTATTTGACCACATGGTCATCTTCTAGGAACTAGGAAGCCACCCTCAGGAGTCCATCCTGGGAGGATCTTTCCTGGCTCCTCCTTTCCCAGACTTTACTGAAGCTTTAGTGTCTGCTAGTAGGACCTGGTGCTTTTGTTCCCTGCACCACCCCCACGCCTTACTGCCTCAAGATATCTAGTACTCTCCTTCAGGGAGGAGATTTGAGCTTTGTTCAAGCCCTGGAGGAGACATAGCCCTCATGAGGACTCCTTAAAAGGAGTCCTCACATGATTCCTCAGTAGAGAGGGCTGGGTATGAGCAGGAACCCCACTATAGGCTATATCAATGAAGAGGATGGGTCCCTTCCCCTCATCAAACTTTCCCCCTTGTCCCAGAGCTCAGCTCTGACCCAAAGGCTCTTTCATGTAATCATCAGTGTGGAAACTTAGCTCTTCACTTGGATATATTTTCCCTCTTTTGTGCATTATCTTGTTCTTCAAAACTGCCCTTCCATGAAGGAAGCCTGTGGAGTCAAATGGCCTGGCTGGTCACCCAGAGGTGACTGAGCCCCTCAGACCTCAGTTGGGTAGACAAGTTTAATAAAGGCTTTATGTCCTTGAAAAAAAATGAAGAATAGAATGAATTACATGTTTAGTTGACATTATTACTTTTGTTTTCATCAAGTCATGCTTGCTTGCCGTCTTGCCTTTATTAATTTTAGTCTCTTAGCCAGAAATGGGTTTTTCCTACTTTTTTCTAACCAAGCAAAGTTCTAAGTATCTTTTAAGTCCCAATCTAATTATAGCTTCCTTTATGAGCCTCTCTTTAATGTCGCCTGGTAAAATTAATTGTTCTTTCTTCTGGGCCTTTGTAGCTTCCTTATAAGTATTTGTACTATTTCATTTCTACCAAAGATCTATTATATGTGAGGCACTGCGGAGTTATAAAGAAGAATGTGACCTGATCTCTGTTCTTCATGTACTATAAGCTTGACATATTGCATGAAGACTTTTTGATCTCCCTTACCAGACTAAGAATGGAAAAAGGCACAGCCCAAATCATCTTAGCACGGTATATGCCACACTAAAGTGTTTGATAAATGTGGCTTGAATTAGTTGAATTATAGCAAAAAGGGCTTGTTCTTTACTCTCCTCTAATGCAACTCACTGTGCATGACTGAAGCATCCATATGAAAATAGGCCAAAGTGACTCTGTGGCTTGGCAGGGTGTTGCACAGGGTGTGGAAGTCCAGGGTGCTGGGGGTATAGGTCTAATGCAAGGGCCATTGGCTGAACCTCTCTTTGTATCATGCTACTCTCCAAAAGGAACAGAATATCTTTTCTTAGAATAAAGTACAGTAATATTCTACCTTTTAACTTGCTTTTCTCATCTCTTCCAAATTTTATCTAGCTCTCTATGATCTAAAACTGTATTCATCATAAACTCTGAAATGTGACACAAATTTCCTCTCCCATGTCCTTCTACTGGGCGTCTTTGAAAACATACCCTCTGTTCAATTTAAGTTGAGGGTGACTAAACTGTGTCACTTGCTCTAAATAGGAAAGAGATGACATTGAAACTAAGCATTTTATTTTAATTCTGAATTACAAAAATTTTAATTTAATTCTGAATTTTATTTTAATTTCATCAAAACCATAACATGTCCACAGCAGTTCATTTCCACATCTCTTTGTCAATCCAGTAGGACAAATAAGGAGATAAATGAATGTTAAATCACACTTTAAAGAATGGAATTAATCAACCTTTCCAACACAATCATCAAGAGGAAGGCCATTAATAACCATTTGGTTTTGAAATATAAGTACCACAAGCACTTCCTCAAGAATGTATCATAAAGAATACCCCTTGGAGGACTGATTTGAAAGAGAAGTCCAAAGAGGTCCTGGAAGTGACTGTCTAAGGAGACAAGGAAAAGTATAATAATAATAACAACAACAACAAGAATTCTTTCTATTGGAATACCAAGGGAAACAAACTGAAGCCTATGCATTACTTTGTTAGGGCTGCATAACAAAGACCATGAACTGACTGTCTTTAACAACAGAAATTTATTGTTTCATAGTTCTAGAGGCTAGGAGTCTGAGATCAAGGTGCCAGTAGATTTGTTCCTTCTGAGTGCTGTGAGGAAGAATCAGTTCCATGCCTCTCCCTCAGCTTCTGGTGTTTTTTTTTCTGATAATCTTTGGCATTCCTTGGTGCAGGAAAACATCATCCTGATCTCTGCCTTTACCTTTGCATGGTGTTCTCCTTGTTTGTGTGTCTATGTCCAAATTTCCCCTTTTTACAAGGACATCAGTCACATTAGATTAGGAAGTCCCTTGTGCTCCAGTATGATCTCATCTTAACTAATTACATCAACAATGACCCTATGAATTTGTGAGGAGAGGACACAATTTAATCCACAACAGCCCCCTTTTATTATACAGAGAGTTCATGTTGTTTGTATGATTCTGAAGCACACATGGCAATGGAGATTCAGTCCAAGACTGAAATAAAAACAAAGATGAAGACTAAGAATAGATTTCAGCAAAACCCTCAAGAGGGCAACTGCAGTCATTAAGGAACCATGTAGGAAAATCTCAACCATTTTTAGCCGCCCCAGAGGAGGCTACTCACTGATATATGACTGCCTGACACATAGCTATAGAACTAAGTTAGTAAACAATTTAAATACTAGATCAGTTTTACTTGACTTCTCAGGCTTGCTTACTTCCATTGTTCCCCCTTGCTCCTTTCAACACAAATCTTCTTCTTCTTCTTCTTTTCTTTCTTTCTTTTTTTCTTTCTTTCTTTTTTTTTTTTTTTTTTTGCTTGCATGGCAGCTCAATGTGTGCACATGGTGAAAACAGATTAGCTCCCAAATAACTGAGTGCCTTGGGCATTTATAGTCTCTTATTAAACTACCTTGTAAGAGTGAATGACTCCTGTGTCAGTTATGACAGTATTTAACTCATAATAATATACACTCTCATTCATAATGGATTAAATATTTATGGGTTTATGTATCTCATGTAAGAAGAAATACAGGTCTAGGGTATTTTAGTGATGCTAAGAGGGATTCTGACTCTTTCTGTCTTTCTGCTCTTATTCCTAGCTTGCAGGTATTGTCCTTATGCTATTGCTAGTGGATTCAAATCGCTTTTGCACTTTCAAGCCTCAGGATCTCATTGTGGGTAGGAAGAAGAAAGGGAGAATGACAAAGGGAAAGAGGACAAGGGACACAACAGCCAAAAACACCTTTTGCAATCCAGGATATAAAAACTTTCCTGGAAGTAAAAACTCCCCACTTAGCAAATTTCTAATTGCATCTCTTTCAGACTATGTCATATGACCTTTGTGGCTTCATAATAGATAAAAACAGATGCAATTATATTTTCAGCTCTGGCCTCTCTCTTGAATTCTGTCTTTCACTCCAAATCTATACATCTAGCTCTACCTGGATATCCCAGAGGCAACTTATACACCATATTATCCAATCCAAAAATAAATTCCCCTCTACTTACATTGCTCCCCCATAGATGTTCTCCATTCTAGCAGACATCCTAAGACAGAATTCTTGGCAATGCTCAAATCCTTTCTCTACATATTGTATTTAATTGATAACCAAGTCTTCTATTCTGTCTCCCAAACATTTCTTGAGATCCATTTTTTTTTTTTTGCTTTAATTTTGGTCCTTATAGCTCTTGCCTAGAAGACTGTTATGGTCTTCTCAATGATCATCTCACTTCAGTATTTAACTCATTCCAATACAATTTTATATTGCTAGAGAAGTGAATTCCTAAAAGGCAAATCTAATCAGATCCTTCACCACCAACTACAGACATCTTAGTGATATATGTGAGGCCTTTTATGATTGGTCCTATGGCTTTCAATCTGACAAATTATTTGCAATCCCTGTGCACACCAAGCTCAGATTGCTGTAACTAGTTGATTAAAGGCATTAAATTAGTAAGGTACCAGCAGAATATACAATTATTCTTTGCCACAATTTCCTTTTCAAAACCATTAAATTAAATTAAATTGTTCTTAAATGTGCTTAGGTAAAATCTTGAGCTGACTCCTTAGTTTACTCAGGCCATTCTTAAATCAACAAATATTCTCTAGTTTCAGATATTAAATCTTTTCATCCAATCTGTATGAACATTTTATCTTTCCATTGTCTAGGGAGGAGAAGACCACTAGTAACCTAAACCAGAAAGACTGATATAGTGGCTACATAAATGGATTTTTGTGAGCACTAATAGATGATATAACGCCTATCTTAGAATGTGGAGGGTTTTGACATCTCTTATCATCAGCTTGGAAGCATCATCCAAAACTCCAGATTAGAAAAGATATCATTTTAACATTAACATTAGTTAACATTTATTAACCTGCGAACTTTCATTCTATCACCTTCTCTTGCAGTATATTTCCTTCCTTCATCCAACCGAATAACTTATACTTTTATTTCAAGATGATTTAATTGCATTTCTTAAGAGATCTACTCCCTTTGTTCCAACCAGAGCTAATATGCTCACTTCATTCCTTAGACTTTGGTATAAAAATTCACCAGAGCAATTATCACATTATACAGTAATTGTATTTTTCCATATCTTTCTTTTCCCCTAGAATGTAAATTTTTCAGGGGAAGAAATCAGTCTCATTCATCTTTATAATTCCAAGGATGTAAGACAGTACCTGGATGGTTTTTTAATAAATAAATCTACAAATCAATGAATAAAACCATTGTCTGAATTAATAAAATGTAATTGAAGTCATTAAACTCCATGGTTAGAGTTTGCCTCTAGGAAGGTTTGGGGGAGATCTTAATTTTTTTATTCTTCACAGAGATGATGTTAGAAATTCACTTCCTAAATGGTAAAAATAGCTCCTTTTTGTGTGTAATTTTTTCAGTGATCCTCAGCAAATGAAACTTTCTGGTGTAGATGCTTTTCAACAGCCTCAAGTGCACGAGCGCATGTGGCCTTCTCTGTAATACACTGTTATTGCATATCATAATAAAGATCTCTTTGGGAATAATTCTCCAAATAATTTCCTGTCTATAGTAGTTCTGCAATATCCTACACAGATAACAGTTTTTCATTTTCAAGCTCTTCCAGTTATATTAATTATATCAGAATAAAACAATGCATATTGTTTTCTAGCAAAGGGTCATGAGCTAATTTCAACATTTAAGGACTTTTCCAGGAATAATTAACCAATAACTATTAATAAGTAAGAAAGAAGAAGGGATGTGAAAGATGATAGGGAAGCAGAATTTTGAAATGGGTTTGAAATTTTTTTGCTCTAATATTATCCAACTTATATCATTATAATTTAGTTAAGAATATGTATTGAGCTGTCTTCTAAGTGTGAGAAATATCATGAACCTTGCTCTTGCCAAAATTCAACTTTTATTGGGAAAGATAGACATTTAAGACATATTGCAATTTAATGTGATTGATGTTGTGACTATCTAAAATCAGGATGCCACAGAGGCGTATAGAAGGTTCTCTCGAAATAAGAAGGAGATAGCCAAACATATTAAGGAGTGATTCCATTCTAAGCAAAGGGAAATGCATATTCAGTTAGAAACAAGAAATAAAATTGCCCATTAGAGGAAGTAAAGTTTGTCTGAAGAATAAAAGTGTAGAAACAATTCCACATCTTCTCATATATCAAGCAGATATTTTTTCCCTTGTTCTAAATATAATTCCATTTTGAACCACTAACCAACACTGTTCTATAATGAAGTCATCAAAAGGTATGCCTGCAAGATTTGTGATTATTATTTTTTAAAGATTTTATTTATTTATTCATGAGAGACAGAGAGAGAGGCAAGGACATAGGGAGATGGAGAAGCAGGCTCCCTGTAGGGAGCCCAATGTGGCACTCAATCCCAGGACCCAGGGATCACAACCCAAGCTGAAGGCAGACACTCAACTACTGAGCCACCCAGGCATCCCTGTGATTACTATTTTTGTCTTTCCAGTATTATACTGATGTTTCTCTTTTATAGTTTATAGTCATTTATGATATTTCAGTGTCTTTTGTTGCTATATCATTTAAAAATATCAGATGATACAGTTACATCTCTGAAAATGATGGAAAAAAGTTCCCCAACTTTTCAGCCATAAAGAAAATGAAAACACTAGTAAAAATAGTCATGATCAACATTTTCAGAACTCTATAAATTAACCAAAGGCTTATGGAAATTAAGTGAGAATTTATGCAGGAAAAATGACTGAATCTCACTAAGAACAGTATTTGTGCCATTTTAACTTTTCCAATTTCCCCTTCCCCAACCCTGTGCTTCAACCATATGCTCTTCAAGAAATACATTTTATATATAAAGACAAAAATAGGTTGAAAGCAAAAGATGTAAAAAAGGCAGTCAGTAACCTAAAGGAAGTTGGAGTGGCTATGCTAATGTTATAAAAAATAGACTTTAAGACAAATTGTTACAGGAGATGAAGAAGAACATTTTATAATGATAAAGGGTCAATACATCAAGAAGATACAACAATTGTAAACACATATATACCTAATCAGAGAGCCTCTAAGATACATGGATCAAAGACTGAAGGAATTGAAGAGAGAAACTGACAATTCAGTAATAATAGTTGAAGACTTCAATATCCCACTTTCAATAATGTGTAGAACAATGGGATACTAATCAACAAGGAAATAAGGCTTGAACAACACAATGAAAGAACTAGATCTAACAGATATCAATATAATACTCCACCAAACAAGAATAGAACATATATTCCTTGCAAATGCACAGGAAATACTTATAACTCAGTAACAACAACAACAACAAAACCCCAGATAATCCAATTTAAAAATAGGTGAAGGATCTAGATAGCTATTTCTCAAAAGAAAAAATACAAATGGACAAAAAGCACATGAAAAGATCTGTGACATCATGAATCATTAAGGAAATACAAATCAAAACTACAAAAAGATACTGCACAACCATTAGCATTGCCATATTTAAAAAGACAGAGTAACAAGTGTTGGTAAGGAGGCAGAGAAATCAGGACCATCCTACACTATTGAGAGACATTTGAAATGGTTGAGCCATTATGGAAAACAGTCACCTTAGACCTCGGTCAGATGAGGGGAATCAAAGAGGTACTAAAGACAAGTCACCAGAGGTATAGAAAATAGGGCATCACTCCAGACCTGGGAAGAGCCAACAGAATTGAGGAAAATAACAAGAACACTGAGAAGGTGAGAGATGGGATAGTTGTAGCCAAAGGACCCTTTCTGCCTGGGCATTTCCTGTACACAGATGAATTCCAGGACTATGGAGATACAAACAGGCTTTGTGTCTCCTGCTTAGTTTTTCCACTTATCAGAATCAGAACTCCTCAGTTACTGATTCCAAAATATAAAGACATAGAAGACTGGAAAGTTGCTTCTGAAAAATAACCTGCAGGAACCTCTAATTACCTTTTGCTGACAAAAGCTGTGAGCTCCACAAGAAGGGGAGGGGTACTCTCCTCTTGACCTACAACTCATTATGTTAATGGTACTCTCAAATCATCCCTTCAAACATCTGATCTTCTCTTTTATAGGCTAGAAATGAGTGACAGAGATTGATCATAAGTTGGATATGGTCGGCTGTACTTACTTCCTATTATTCTCAGTTTGGGGATTATAGAAAAACATTCAAAATAAGAAAAAACATCCCAGCTAGCTTGCTTCAACTTATCAAATAATTCACTGGTTCTATCCATGCTGTTATTTTATTAGTTTTTTTTTTAAAGATTTATGTATCTAATTGAGAGACAGAGAATATATGAGTAGGAGAAGAGACAGAGGGAGAGGGAGAGAATCTAAAGCAGACTCCCCACTGAGAGTGGAGCTCGACAAGGGGCTCAATCCCAGGATCCAGAGATCATGATCTGAGCTGAAATCAGAAGTCAGACACCCCACCAACTGAGCCACCCAGGTGCCCCACCATGCTTTTGTTTTAGACTTAAGTAGAAAATGAACCCATCTTTATTATTTAAAATCTTTTAGTTGTTACAATTAGAATATATAATGATGGCTTGTGAGCTCCTTTGTCACAATTCAGATGCCATTTTCTCACAGAAGCCTCTGTGGATCAGTCTCTTCATGGAACTCCCTCCTAGCCACTGTCTCAACTACATCTCCAGCTTTGTGTCCTTTGAGGAACTTCAGAATCTTTGAGATGACCTTACTCATTTATTTACCTGCTCATTGTACTTCTCTCCCTACCAGAATATGCTTTATTACAATAAGAAGACCTTATTGTCAGAATGCCTGGGTGTCTCATTAGGTTAGGCAACTGATTCTTGGTTTTGGCCCAGGTCATAATCTCAGGGTCCTGGGATTGAGCCCATCCTCAGGCTCCATGCTCAGTAAGGAGTCTACTTGAGATTCTTTTTCTCCCTCTCCCTCTGTCCCATCCTGCACTCACCCTCTCTCTCAAATAAATAAATAAATAAATAAATAAATAATCTTTAAAAAAAAGAGAAGATCTTATTGTCTTGCTCATTCTCGTGTCCTAAATGCCTAAAATAATTCCCGACACATAGTAAGTGCACGGTAAGTATTTATTGAATGAATAAACAAGCAAATAAGAAATATTTTTTTAAACATGGCGAGGTTTCATAATTTCATCTTGCTGTTGGAGTTTTTGTTCCTTGATAGAAGAGTTTCATACCCATTGTAGTGTCTGTACAGTAGTAGTTATCTACTGTACTCAGCAAACCACCAGGTAAATTAGATTGACATTTCCATGATAAAACTTTACTTGGAACTTTGATAAGCTATCTAGGCAGCTTCTTCAGGAAACTCCTGTACTCATGAGAAAACTGAGAACATTTGTTATCGAATCATACTTTTGCTTTTTATACATAATCATTTTCGGGTTATTTACCCTTCAAAATAGCCCCCAAATCTGACCACTTCATTCTAGTTTTTCTAACTCTACCTCTGCCTGGATTACTGCAGTAGCATCCAAACTATCTCCCTAAATCCAACTCTGACTTTTTCCAGTCCACACGGCAGCCAGGATGATCTTTCTGAAACTGAAATGCTGTTGTTTTCCTTCTTTAAAAACATAAAACCCTCTAATATGTTCTACTAACCATTAAGCTAAGGTCTTACCTTGTTAATATAGTTTGCAAGGAATTTTCAACCCACTCTCCTGTGCCCTATATAATTTTATTTCAAATTACTCTCCCATCTTTCAGTTCCTAGAGGAATATTCTCATTCTCTCTCTCTCCCCCAACTCCTTCTCGCCTTCCTCCCACTCACCAAAATATTCTTCATAAATAGAATCGTTTTCTTAATATCATTGTTGGATAGCTCATTGCTAACATATAAAAATACAATTGATTTTTGTATATTGATTGCTAATCTCATATCCTGCAACTGCACTAAACTTACACATTAAAGTTTTTATCGGTTACATAGGATTTTATCTATAATCATACTATCTGCAAATACAGTTTAACCTTTTTCTTTCCCATCTGTTTACTTTTAATTTCTTTGCCTTGCTTTATTTCCCTGGCCAGAACCTCCAGTAGAGCGCTGAATGAAAGTGATAAATGCACGCCTTTGCCTTATTCCAAATCTTGGAGGGAAAATACTTTTGCCATTGTGTGATGTTCGCTATGTATTTTTTTATAGACATCTTTTATCAAGTTGAAGAAATTCCTCCTTTGTATCAGTTATCTACAGCCTCATAACAAATATATACAAACTTAGCATCTTAAAGCATTATGTATTTATCATCTGGACAGTGTTTATGAGTTCTTGAAAAGAATGTGTGTTCTGCTGTGTTGCGTGGAATTTTCTATACATGTCACTTAGGTCAAATTGGTTGATGATCTTACTGAAGTTTCTCACTCTCTCACCCCCACTGGCTTTGAGGAAGCCAATGGGCACATTGAAAAACACACCATGTGGCCGGGAGCTGAAGATAGCCTCTGGCCAAAGGCCCACAAGAAACTGAATTCTCAGTCCAACGACTGCTAGGAACTGATTCTGCTAACAACCTGAGTGAGCTGGGAAACAGGTTCTTCTCCAACTGAGCCTCAAATGACATTGCAGCTCTGACTAATACTTGATTGCCCTTGTGAGGTCCTAAGCAAGGGATCCAGTTAGAACATGCCCAGATTCCTGAGCCAGAGAAACTGAAATCATCATGTGAAGGACATTAATATAGCTGATATAGCTCTCTTACAGCTACTGTTTGTGTTATTATTTGCATGGCACATCTTCCATCTTTTCACTCTGAACTTCTTTGTGTCTTTAGTTCTAAAGCGTATCTCTTGTAGGAAAGATACAATAGTAGTATTGTATACAACAGTAGTACATAGAGACACTCTGTCTCTTAACTGGAGTATTTAGTTCATTGACATTTTGGGTTTGTATTCTTTATGTCTCACATTGTTTTTGTTCCTCCATCTCTCCTTTACTGCTATATTTCAGTTAAACAGATATTTTTCAGTATATAATTTAAATTTCATTTTATTTTATTAATGATATGTCTGAGGCTTTTTTTTTTTTTTTTTTTTTTTTTTGCTCTGGAGAGCAAAATCTTAAAAAAAAAATCTTCAATTTATTATGATCTCAACACAATCCACCTCAAGCTATTATTGATTTAACTTTAGTAAATTTAACAATGTTGCAAACTGTGAGTTTCTGTCCCCTGCTACAATTTAAGCCTGCCTCCTTTGGTAGCAAAGCTGCAAATTTTGAAGCTAATCCCAAGCTACTAAAACTATAGTTATTATCAGGTTGAGGGGGGGATGGGAGAAACCCCTAGTAAATAATCATTGACTCTCATGTTCTTACCTGACACTCTAGGAATTTTTCAACAATAAATGTTTCTCAATTTACTGTCTATCTGTAACCAACAAGAGAAGTATTTTCCGAAAATTCCGTCATTCGGGTTTTTTTGGAGGGAGGGAGGAGGGTAGGATAGCAAATCTCATCACAGTATCATAAATGGAAGTCCTCTTTATTTTTAAACTTATGTCCACTCTTCTTTGACCAAGATTGTCAGATGTTTGTGCCTGTTATTTAGTGATTTAAATTAGACCATTTCCCAGCATAAAAATGAGTAAGACTGGACATGATGTCAGCAAGATATCAGAATAGGAAGTACCCTGCTGTATTCTCTCACAGAAACAGTAATTTGGCAGCAATCCATAAACAAAAGTAGCTTCATGGGATTGTTAGGATTCAGGCAAAAGATTGGGAAACCCTGGTGGAAACCAAGATTGAGAAGGGCCATGCTGACCCTGGTTCTGGCTACAGACACAGAAACAGCCCTGCACCCCTGTTGATTCAGCTATAGCCCTATTTAGACTTGGTCTTGCCACCAGCACCATCCCCAAGTGACCTGGGAGAAGACATGTTCACCCATGCCTTGAGTAGCCAACATGCTGACGTGGTCCTGGCTGTGTACCCTGAGGAAGTCCATGACCTAGATCTAACTTCTCTCCATGGTTTAGGAATAGTCCTGCCCATCCAGGGCAAGAGAGACACTCTCATCTGTGACCCTGAAGACAGGCCTGCTGACCTCCTCAGATTGCAGATTCTGAAGTGGCCCTGAACCCTACTAAACCATGGTCCAAAAGTAGTCCTGCCCACCAGTGAACACAGCAGAAAGAACCTGTACCCTGGAGCCGACTGTAGAACTCAGTCCTGCCTATGGATCCTGAAGCAATACCGTGACTTCATCCCAGCCCCCAGTAGATGCAGTCCAAGGTCAGTTTTGTCCAGCTGGGGCCTCATTTAGTGACATGACAAGAGCTCTTCCAGGGTCTTGGTCAGAGCTACACCCATCTGTGAACCTGGTAATACTCCCATCATCTGCAATCCTATCTGAAAACCCAGATGATTTGAAGCGTCTTTTCAGGCCACAGTGCTATGAATCTACAGATCAACTACAGGAGAAAAGTGGGAACATTTCACCAATATTGGGAAATTAAACAATACAATCCTGAGCAACCAATGGGTCAAAAAATAAATCAAAAGGAAAGTCACAAAGTATCTTGAGACAAATGAAAATGGAAACAAACATACCAAAATCGATGGGATGTAGCCAAAGTAATTCTTAGAGGGAAGTTTAGAGTGATAAATGCTACTAAAGAGAAGAGAGGTCTCAAATAAACAACTTAACTTTATACAATTTTAATCTAACTATATACTAGAAAAAAGAAGAAACTAAGACCTAAGTTAGCAGCATGAAGGAAATAACAAAGATTAGAGAAGAAATAAATGAAATAGAGACTTGAAAGACAATAAAAGAGAGCAACGCAACTGAGTTGGTTTTTTAAAAGATAAACAAAGTTGACAATATTTTAGCCAGACTAACCAAGAGAAAAAAAAGAACCAAAATAAGTAAAATTATAAATGAAAGAGGAAACATTATGACAGATGCCACAGCAATGTAAAGGATTATAAGAGACTGCTGCTAGAATACCTCTAGGCCAACAAATTAGACAACCAATTTGGATAACCAAATTGGTTAACCAAATTGGATAAATTTCTAGAAACATTCAACCTAACAAAATGGAATCATGAAGAAATAGAAAGCCAGAGCAGATAATTAATGAATATGGAGATTGAAGTTGTAATAAGAAACCTCCCAACAAGAAAAAGTCAGGATCAAAAGGCATCACAGGTGAATTCTAACAAACATTCTTCCAAAAAATTGAAGAGGAAGGAACACTTTCAAACTCATTTTTATGAGGCCAGCATTACTTTAATACCAAAGCCAGGTAAGAATGACACAAGAAAAGGAAACCACAGTTCAATATTCTTGATGAACATAGGTGAAAAACCTTCAACAAAATCCTAGCAAATCAAATTCAACAGCACATTAAAGGAATCATACTCCATGATAAAATGAGATTTGTCCCTGGGATGCAAGAATCATTCAACATATGCAGATCAATAAGCATGATACATCGGAATGAAAGATAAACACCATATGACAGAGTGAAGGATACAAATCATATGACCATCTCAATAGGTACCGAAAAAACATTTGACAAACTCAATAATTTTTTTATGATTAAAAATATTGATAAATTAGGTATAGAAGAAATGTACCTCAAAATAACAAAGGCTATATATGACAGTTAACACCACACTCAATGGTGAAGAGCTAGAAGTTTTTCCTCAAAGATCATGAACAAGACAAGAATGCCCACTCTCATCTATTCAATATAGTACTGGAAATCCTAGCCAGAGTAATTAGACAAGAATAAGAAATAAAAAGCACACAAATTAAAAAAGAAATTAAGTGCAGCCTGGGTGGCTCAGTGGTTTAGCGCCGCCTTCAGTCTAGGATGTGATCCTGGAGTCCCGGGATTGAGTCCCATGTCAGGTTCCCTGCATGGAGCCTGCTTCTCCCTCTGCCTGTGTCTCTGCCTCTCTCTCTCTCTCTCTCTCTCTGTCTCTAATAAGTAAATAAATAAAATCTTAAAAATAAAAAAAATTAACTTGTGTCTCTAGATGACGTAACATTCTATATAGAAAATTCTAAAGACCCCATCCAAAAACTATTAGAACTAATAAACAAATTCATTATAGTTTTAGGATATAAAATCAACATACTAAAATCAGTTGCATTTCTATACACTAACAATAAACTATTTGGAAAAAATTAAGAAAACATTCAGTTTATGATAGCACCAAAAAGATTAAAGCACTCAGGAATAAACTTAACAAAGAAGGAGAAATATCTGTATACTGAAAACTATAATACATACATTGGTGAGAGAAACTGAAGAAAACACAAATAAATGAAAAGATATCCCATGTTTATGGACTAGAATAATTAATACTTTTAGAACACTACCCAAGCATTCTACATATTCAATGTAATCTCTATTAAAATTCCAATGACATTTTTAACAGAAATATAAAAACTAATCCTAAAAAATCGTATGGAACCACAAAAGACTCTGAATAGTCAAAGCAAACTTGAGAAGAACAGATGGAGGATCACACTTCCTGATTTCAAACTATATTATAATGTTATAGTAATCAAATGATAAAATACTGGCAGAAAAACAGATACATAAACTGGAACAAAATAAGGAGCCCAGAAAAAGACCTACACATTTACAGTCAACCAGTCTTTGACAAGGACACCAAGAACACAAAATAGGGAAAGAACAGTCTCTTCAACAAATAATATTGGAAAAAATGGATATCCGCATGCAAAAGGATGAAATTAGATTCTTATCTTACACTATACACAAAATTTAATTTGGAATGGATTAAATCTCAGACTTACATATGAGACATGAAACCATAATACTCTTAGAAGAAAACATAGGGAAGAATTTCAACATTGGTTTTAGCAATGATGTTTTTGGATATGACACCAAAAGCACAAGCAACAAAAACAATGAGAAGCAAGTAGAACCGCATCAAACTAAAAAGCTTCTGCACAGCAAAAACCATGAACAAAATGTTTTCACCTACAGAATGAGAGAAAATATTTTCAAATCTTGACAACATAAGGAACATGCACAATTCAATAGCAAATATATATGTAATTATATTTGATTAAATTTACATTTATATGATTTATTTAGATTTATAATTTTTATATCTATTATAAATTATCCATATAATTCAATATTAAAATGGACAAAGGAACCAAATAGACATTTTCCAAAGAAGACACACAGGTACCTGGCCAACAAAAGGGCCAACAGGTACATGAAAAAGATGCTCACCATCACTAATCATCAGGAAATGCAAATCAAAACCACAATGAAATATTATCTCACACCAGTTAAGATAGCATTTATCAAAAAGACAAGAGATAATAAAAGTTGACAATCGTGTGGAGAACCCTCATAGACTGTTGGTGAGGATGTAAATTGGTATATCTTATTATGAGGTCTGGAAATACGGCAACATGGAAGTTCCTTTATAAAAATAAAATGATCATATGATCTAGCAACCCCATTCTAGGCTTATCACCAAAGGAAATAATACTATCAGACTCTCGAAGAGAAACCTGCAATCCCATGTTCATTATAACATTATCACAATAGCCAAGATTTTAGAAACAACCTCAGTGTCTATTGATGGACAAATGGATAAAGATGTGATTATACACACACACACACACACACACACAGAATATTATTTAACTATAAAGATAAGAAAATCCTGCCATGGGCAACAACATGGATGAAACTGTAGGATATTATGCTAAGTGAAATGTTGGCCAAAGGGTACAAACTTCCAGTTATAAGATAAATAAGTTCTGGAGATCTCAAGTACAGTAGGATGGCTGTGATGAAAAATACGGTATTGTATATTTGAAATTTCCTGAGAGTAAATCTTTTTTATATATATAAATTTATTTTTTATTGGTGTTCAATTTGCCAACATATAGAATAACACGCAGTGCTCATCCCATCAAGTGCCCCCCACCTGAGAGTAAATCTTAAGTGTTCTCACCACACACACAAAAATATTAACTATATGACCTTATGAGTGTGCTAATTAACTTAATTGTGGTAATCATTTCACAATGTATATGCATACTAAATCATCATGTTGCACACCTTAAGTATATTCAATTTCTATATGTCAATTATATCTCCGTAAAGCTGGACAAAAATTCATAGTCCCAATTTAGGGGAAAAATTAATTTATAAGCCTAATAACCTATTGTTTAATATGTATCTGTTATACTAAATGATGAAATGACTAAAATAAGTAATAAAGACTTCTTCTTGGCTCTTCTGCTATTTTTGGCATTCTCAGATGCCCTTTTATGACATATATTCAGTTGCTGTTTCAGTTTAGAACATAGTTTCAATTTTCAACTTTAAAGTGAATTTTTAAAAAAGAATAATTAAAACTGCTGGGTTTGGGAATATCTGCAATAGAATATTTCAGCATTAAGCATGAATAATATAGTCTTTTACTCTCAACCGAAATGGTGAATCTGAACAAGAAATGGCTTTTATAAAAAAAAAAAAAAGAAAGAAATGGCATTTATAACATTTCATGAGGATAACGAGAAATGATTTTTAGTTTAAAAAAATCACTGAAATAAATTTACTGGAAAAAATGTAATTAGATTTCTTATAGCATATTCATCTGACAATATGGGAGAAGGTTGCCTTTGATGAGAATTCAGTACATATTTCCAGCAATCTTTTTGTGTAAGAAAAAGAAAAACAAATTAGGAAAAAGAAAACTTCAGAAGCTTGACTACTCTGGTACTAGTAAATTTAAAAAATGCAATTTGTTAGGAAAAACAGTCTCTCTACATAAGGCAAAGTCTTGGCAAAGATTTATCCAGTTCATAAGAATTATTTCTGTAGGTCCACCTAACCACAAGGGAGTTGAAGCATGTGAGAATGTAAATGACGACTTGAGAGGAATTCAAACATGTTTAGCATCAAAGGCATATAATGCAGATGGAAGGGAGGCCCGGTATTGTGCTGTATTTGTTAATATGCATTAAAGCCTCAGTACCTTATGTCATTCCGTCTCCACACCAAGGCCTTGGGACAACCAGCACTTTGTGGCACATTTCATGGAGGACAGGATTGGCAGTGACCTCCCACCCTCGGAAACTCTGCCTCGCACCATGGGAATGTTCTTGGCCTGCTTGGAGAAGGTAATCCGAGGCTGCTCTTGGGCCACAAGCAGTGCAGTTTAGCAGTAATTACCTGGAAACTCTGCAGAACGATAGAGTTTAAGAAGCCTCCACAAATGAGTAAGTTTTTCCTAGAGAATTTCTCAAGCCCTGGAAAAAAGGTAGCTTATTATATGTAAACATTGCTGAGGGTGTTTGTGTGTGAGAGTGAAGAGTGAAGTGTTTGGGTGGCAGGGACGTGAAGGGAACATTGAAGGAGCAACAAGACAAGACCCAACAGAGATGAAAGGATGACACAGGCTGGCAGGAGGATGGACCCACCGTCGCAGTTGATTGAGAGGAACCTGGGGAACCCTGAAGCAAAGTCACATAAACAGAACTCCAAGAAAAGTCTTTGAAAATAAAAGGGAAGGTAAGAGCCTCAGAGAAACATGCAGAAATTTCAGGAGGGAATTAGGTTACGTTGCAAAAATAGATATCAGGGGCTCAGTGGTGGAGTGTCTGCCTTTGGCTCAGGTCCTGATCCCGGGGTCCTGGGATCGAGTCCCACATTGGGCTCCCTGCATGGAGCCTGCTTGTCCTTCTGCCTGTGTCTCTGCCCCTCTCTCTCTCTGTGTGTCTATGTCTCTTTCTATGAATGAATAAATAAAATCTTTTGAAAAAAAATAGATATCAGAAAGATGGTGGTGCCAGAAGAGTGGGAGCAGCTCCAGGGGGTAAAAAAAAATCATTGCACCCTGCTGCTGCTGAGCCCCAGAGTTTAAAGGAGGACTTTCTGTAAACAGCTGCTGGCCAGATGTCCCAAAGCGAATGGAAAATGATAACACGTATGTAACCCTCCCCCCTTTCCAGGCGCTCCCCAGCCAAGGACCCCAGTTGGAACTGAATTCTCCACTGAGGGCTCTGTGGACCTCAGTGTCAGGGCTGCTAATCCTGCCAGCTTTTCATTTGGAGATTTTCTTTCCCATTCTCGGTGAGGGGTTTCCTGAAAGATCAGCAGACTCTATCCTCACCAATGTGACCCACACTGGGAGCGGTGGAGGGAGCCAGGTCTCCCCAGGACCCCAGGGCCTGGGAGAGGAAGGGGCTCCCCGCATGGGCAGCTGCCGGTGGCTCCCCCAGCAGGGGCAGCACCTTCTCCATCAGCACCCCTCGCAGGGCCCACACTGGGGTGAGGAAGAGACAGGGCACGCCGAGCGTTTGGGTGGCAGTCACCCTACACCAATCCCTAAATGCACCTGTTTCATGGCCTCCAGAGGTGGAATGGGGTGCAACCCTCAATCACAGCGCACACCTCATTTCCCGGAGTTCAGCCAGTTTCTGGCTCAGGCTGAGGGCCCTTGTAACTCACAGAAGTTTCCTCTCAGGAGATACAGCCCATCACTCTCTCCGGCAAGTGTCTACACTGGGTGAATCACTCTGGTTAGGTGTGGAGGCAGCCAGATATGGATTTTAACCCAGTCTGTACCACGTATTAACTGTGTTACTTAGCTGCCTAACTGACTCACTCGCTTAGATCTGCCTCGGTTTCCTCATCAGCAAATGTTTCACTTCACAAAGCGGTTATGATGAAATCAAAAGCAATGGTTAGTTTTACAGTACTTGGTGTAATCTCCTCTGCCCCGTGTCTTGACTCACTATCCCCCTGAAATTAGAGATTTCTGGGAGAAGTCCCACCTCCTTGACGCCAGGTCAGGGACATCTGCAGAAAGGAGGTAGCAAGGGCAGCCCTGATGAGCTCCACTGGATCACATCACCTGGGAGCCAGGGACTCAGGCCTGAGCCTGAATTTCACGGAGCTTTAGGATGAGTAAGGGAAGTATCTCAGGAAAGGAGGCAGCCTCCCGGGAGCTACAGGTTGCAGGCCTGCAGGGGAGACAGACAGGCAATGCCCATACCCCACACAGGGATGTGAGAGAGGGGGCAGCACAAGCACAGCAGCCTCCTCTGTTATTTGTAGTAACAGTAGCCTTTGTGGAATCCACCCTCCTTGCTAACCGAAGGGTGTCCCATTGAGAGCTTCAGCTGTCTTCACTGAGGTGGCTCCAGCATGGCTGAGATGTCTGGTGACTTGTTGACCAGACCTGCCGGAATCTGCATGAGGAACTACAGAGAGAGAATTAATCATCGTTTAAAACTATCAGTATTGGGCAGCCTGGTGGTTCAGTGGTTTAGCGCCGCCTTTAGTCCAGGGCTTGATCCTTGAGACCCAGGATCAAGTCCCACATCGGGCTCCCTGCATGGAACCTGCTTCTCCCTCTGCCTGTGTCTCTGCCTCTCTCTCTCTGTCTCTGTCTCATGAATACATAAATAAAATCTTTTTAAATTTTTTTTAAAAACTATCAGTATTTATTAAGCATTAATTCCATTCTAGATGCTGTACAAAGCCCCCATACACAGTGATGTCAATACATTATGACATATGAGAAGAGAGCAGCAGGCAGAGGAGGATGCCCAGGGGTGCAGTCTTAGCTGAGGGGTAACTCAGCTAAGGCTGGCACGTGGTCATGTGGCTTGGACTTTCTTCTCAGCTCCAGGGGCATGTGGAGAGGAGGACCCTGAGGGACAGTGAACAATTTATAGCCTGCCTTCAGCTCCCAAGGACTTCTGGGAGCATTGTGTTGGTGGCCACCAGGTGGACAGAGAAGTTTTCAGGGGAAGGCACAGTTGTGACTGAATGAAGAACAGTATTTGTGGACATTGTGAAGGGTTGGGGAATGGGGATAGTTGGGGGAGAAAAAGCAAACAGGGCACCAAGTGACAGCTAACAGGACTTACCTCTGAACACAGGAGATACCTGTGGGGATTCCCAGACATATATCGGGGCTTTGGCTTTGGCCCCGAGAATGTTTGGATAACGTCAGCAAGAGGTGCATTCAAGAGGCAGGGAAAGCCACAAGGGTTGCTCTTCCACCATGGAGCATGAGCTGACACCGGGTTCATAGCCCAGTCTCGGCAGTAGCAATGGCAGCCACAGAAAGAGGAGTGGACAATCTTCCCTTTGAGCTCATCAAAGAGAGCGCCTCCCTACCTGTGTGGAGTAGAGAGGGTGTAGACACTGAGCCACATGCGTGCACTTGCGGGTCTTTGGAAAACTAATGCAGCTTGCTCGGTCAGGGTGGGGGCCACATTGCTGTGAACGTGGACAGAGTCCACTCCTGCGCACACCTGCAAGGCTCACAGCCCTAGTTACCCTCCTTGACCTTGGTTGACCCAGGGTGCCCTGCACAATGTGTGTGTCCAGTTGGATCTTTTCTCATGTATAAAATAGTATTAATCTTTACTTCCTAGGATACACATTTTATACAAACACTGACTAAACTGAGTCCTGGCATGGCTAGTATCTAAATGCATATTCATGACAACCTACTTAAGCCAGTGCTACTGTTACAGAAGAATCACCTGGAGAGCCTGATAAAATACTGATGCTGATCCAGTGTTTGCGAGGAAGCATGCCTTACAGGTGGCCAGGTAATGCTGCTGCTGTTCCTAAACCACATTTGGAGTAGTGGGGACTTTAACTCTTTGATCCTTGGTTTTCTCATCTGTAAAATGAGGATAAGGATGGTTAGGTTGCTGTGAGGATTGAATAAGATGGTACACTTTGCACAGTGTCTGGCAACTGTTGGGTGCTTGATAATAGGATCAAATATTTTAGGACTATATGTTAGTTTCACTTTATGGAAAACCCACAAAAATATACCATATGTCTTTGATGTGAATTTGTGTGTTCTAGGACAAATATTTCATTGCAAATTTTGTTTTACATTTCCAGACATTACAGAAATTCCTTTAAATTGTTCATTTTGGTTGTTTATATAGTATCTTCAGTGCAATGAATAAATGTATTATTATTGGTGATAATGAAAATAATAATGTATTTATCGTCTACATGGTGGTTCTTGTGATCAAACCTTTGGACAAGCTATGAAAGAAATCAGACCCATATTCATCCCTGGTGGCCTTATCTCTATTCTGGTTCTGTCAGCATGTGAAAATGTTTGTTCTGAATGACTGTCTAGAGTTACATTTTAAGTACAGAATAACTTAATTATGGATCTCCCAATACTGGTAACAAAGTGCTATGAGATTTACAGGTTTTCTTTTTTTAAAAACTAAAAGCAAAAACCATCATTGTGCAGATTCTTCCAAAAAAAGATAATAGAGAACTTTTGACTTCCACTTATCTCAAGATAACTTAAAACTTCTTAAAAATCTTTTGCCAAAGATTTTCTGACTTATTTCTCATTTGAAGTTTTATTTTTTAAAGATTTTATTTATTTATTCATGAGAGACACAGAGAAAGAGAGAGAGAGAGAGGCAGAGATACAGGTAGAGGGAGAAGCAGGCTCCATGCAGGGAGGAGCCCTATGTGGGACTCGATCCCGAGTCTCCAGGGTCACACCCTGGGCTGAAGGCGGTGCTAAACCACTGAGCAACTCGGTCTCCTCTGAAGTTTTATTTTTTTTAAAAATCAGGTGTTTAAAAATGTCTGTATGATGTATCTATAAATTTATATGTAATAATTATTTTGACTCATTTAAAATGGATTTTCCCTTTAATATTACATCAGATTTTTTAAACCACTATAGTAGAATATTTCTAATAACTACTAAAAAGTGTTTTAAAAAACTCTTGCTGATATTAAGAACACCAATCTCTATTCTCTCCACAGAACCTATAAAACCACACCACACATAAAAGAAGGAATGCCATATGTGACTCTCTTCTCGTCAGCACTGCTAATCATGAGGATAAGTAAGACTGAGCTGCTTATTTTTTAAAAAAGATTTTATTTATTTATTTGAGAGAGAGAGGGAGAGAATGAGCAGAAGGATGGGCAGAGGGAGAGGAAGAAGCAGATTCCCCACTGAGCAAGGAGACAGAAGCGGGAGTCCATCCTAGGACCCTAAGATTATGACCTGAACCAAAGGCAGACACTTAACCAACTGGGCCACCTGAACTGATTATTTTGTAGTTCAGAGACTCTCATCTTCTTCATGGTGGGTGAAGCATTGTTGCCATTTTAAGTTTCCCAAGAAGTTCATCATCTTCACTCTAGAATGATGATGGTTAGCATTCACTGAACTCTCATCCAATAGTTTTTGATACTGGCTGCACATTAGGGTCTTCTAGGGAGCTGTCCAGTTCCTAGAGTGGTTGTACCTGAATCTCTGAGGCTCAAGCATTCATATTTTTTAAAGTGCCCCAAGTGATTTTAGTGTACAATGAGATTTAAGAAATACTTACCCTAATTAATAGAACATATTCAAAATCTAATTACAGATTAGTAAGAAGACTTTCATTTTATCATATAATCCTTACCACAATTCTGTGAAATCTGTATATTTGGTGGTACCTTAGATTTAAGCTTAGAAAGATCACAAAGCAGGACAAAATTCATATATTGAATCCAATTCTGTCTGACTTTCAAGTCTGTAGCAGTTCCACTAAGCTATGTCACAAGGGAAAAAAATGTGGTAAAATAATGAAACTAATTAAATTAATTTAAAAATAAGTGAAAAGTAAATATCACTCTTTGTGGTACTGGTAAACTTTCTCTGCTTTCTAGAGTGTTTTATTGCAATTTAGGCCCTGAAAGACCCAAACTGATCCATTTTCTAGGAAGAAAGGAACAAATAAGACATCCAAAGAAGATGGTTTTAGGCATAGTAGTAATCAAGATTGATAGGTTAAAAAAAAAAAAAAAGGCGATGCCTGGGTGGTTCAGCCAGTTGGTGTCCAACTCTTGATTTTGGCTCAGGTCCTGATCTCATGGTCACAACATCAAGCCTCTCATTGGGCTCTGTGCTGAGTGTGAAGCCTGCTTGGGGTTCTCTCTCTCCCTGTCCCTCTGCCTCTCTCCACCCACTCCCACTTGCGTGTGCTCTCTCTCTAAAAAAAGAATTATAGGTAATGAGTTTATTATATAGATAATAAGTACAATAAGTATATACTGCAAGCAAATATAACCACATTCATCTAAGCTTGTTAAACACCACAAGTTGCTCAAATAGACATTGAGATAATGAGTGCTTAAGACATACTGTAGCCTAGGTTAAGCACTATGTATGAGGAATGTGAAGTCTATAGAGAAAGGGAAAATATCAAGAAAGTGAAATGAAACCATCTTTAACATTATGTTGGGAAGAAAAACATCACCACTCACATGTATTTCAAACTCTAAATTTCAAATTCCTGCTTCCAAAGTTGACCAATATTCAAAGAGCAAATCTGAAATTTGCTTTAGATGCAACAGTTTTATAGCTGCTGCTTAATTAACTTCAGTGTGGTCTCATTTTTGACCACCATTCTAGTCCAAAGAAACCTCATTTGATAAGCCAATAGCTGCCTATGCTAAGGGTTACCAAGTCTAAGATTTGAATGTTTGCAAGAACACCACTAGGATCATTCTAGTCAGGACCACAATACTGAATTAGTATTTGCCCAGTTACCACAAAGCTGACTTAAGACTAAGACTATACCCAGACAGGCTATCATAATAGAATTGCTATTAAAATGACCCTACCAAGATTATGAGGGCAAACATCTTTTTCTTTCTTTCTCTCCAACGACAGTTTCCCAACTTAAAGGGAAAAAAAAATTCAATGCAGATATGCATTGACAAAAGTTGAATTAAGGGTAATCCTTGTTGAGCAATTACTCAGAATATGAGTATCTAAAAGAGACTAGAAACATAATGAGATGGAGAAAATTGAACATATGCGAACTCTTTTTAGGCAGAGAACCATATGAGTCACACAGATAAGCCATAAGAACTCCCACCACTACCACCAGCTGCACTACTCCACTTATAAGAGCATGTTTATGCAATAAAGAGTTTCTGAAATAATTTGCAAAGGGTTCAAGTTAACTGCAAAGCTTTCTTTATGTGGAGCTTCTCTTTTTACAATGTGGGAGCTTGGTGAAGCTTCTCTCTTTTACCAACTTCTCTTTTTGTAAGTTTAGGGCCAAAGAGACACTGCCACCTGGTCCTCTTATCCCATCCTCTGACATACAATCTCATTCTCTCTTCCAAATAAAAGTGAAGTGAAATTCCCAGTTGGAAAATGCCTGCCCAGTGCAACCAGTCAGTCATTGGTCTGCCCAGGCCATTGGTCGGTCTGATTCTGTTGCTGATTCTTCTATCTTGTTCCAAGCTATGGAACTAGATGTCGAGTAAGAGCAATTTAGACCAGGTTAATTTGTATCTAAAGGAAAATTTCAATTATATATTTTTAGGACCTGACTATGTGCCAAGGCAAAAAGAGGAACCAGGTGTGAGCCTATCTTTGAGGAGCTCTCAGTCTAACCATGGTTGGGATCAGGGGACATGACTGAAATTCTAAATTTGAGCTGTTGTGCAGAAAGTGACAAGAATACAACTACTCTCCTTTAATAGAACAGTGCTACTGTCTTTGAGGAAAAATTGATGTGTCTCAGCAAACAAAAGTTTTAAAGAATAGAATATTCCCTCTTGTTTCACATTTAAATGTCTGTGATTCTAAGGCATTCACTCAGCTGATGTTTACTGAAAATCTCTTGTAATCTAGGCACTGTTGGACAAAGGGAAGCTAAGACTGCTTAAATATGGTAGATGACCACCAGCTCAAATCATGAAAGTAAAGAAATATTTAAGAAGATATAAAGCAGAGAACACAAAGACAAAGAGACAAGAGAGAACAGTAGAAAAAGGATCACCTGCAAACAAAAACAGGACAAGGTGGAAGGTTCTATAGTGAAAGATGTCCATCTTTGATCTTTGCAGATGCTGGCAGCCAGTGATACATCATTCCCAACCTCACCCTCTGCAGAAGATTGGTGATTTTTTTTCTTTGGAGAAAAGGAATAGCTCTAAGAAAAGACTTACAGATATTGATATTTGGAGGTACCCTAATTGATTAGCTTGCCATTTGGGCTAATTATAAAAAGTAAAAATGAAAAATAGAGATCAAAACAAATGAAAGAATATTATAAACTTGAAAGAAACATGACAAACCAGGAAACATAAGATAACTTTAAAATTGCAACTTTGCTCCATATATTTGGACAGATAAAAAATGGTATTTCATCTATAAAAAAGAATAGGGCATTAGAAGAATGAAACAAACAGAGGAAAAGAAAAGGCTTTCGAAAATTAACAAAAATAAACACTAGAAGATCTGGAAAAATAAAGCTAAGGAAATCATTAAGAAAGTAGGGCAAAAAGAGAAAAATGGAAAATTGGAGATAAAACATAAGAAAATTAGAAGATCACTTCTAGAGACCCAACAGTTAACGACTAGGTATTCTGAAAAAGAGCAGAGAAAATAGAGTACATTATTAAATAAATAATAGAAGACAGCAGTTGGGTGTCTGCCTTTGGCTTGGGTCGTGATCCCGGGGTCCTGGGATAGAGTCCTGCATCAGGCTCCCTCCAGGGAGGCTGCTTCTCCCTCTGCCTATGTCTCTTGCCTCTCTCTCTCTCTCTCTGTATCTCTCATGAATAAATAAGTAAAATTTTTTTAAAAAAAGAAAGAATAGAAGAAAACTTACCAGAATAAGAATACATGAGATTCCAGCTAAATGAGTGAAAAAGACTGACACTCAGGCACACCAACAACATGAATTATGTAATTCTTGGAATTAAGAGAAGAGCCTCAAGACTTCCAGAGAGGGATCCCTGGGTGGCGCAGCGGTTTAGCGCCTGCTTTTGGCCCAGGGCGCGATCCTGGAGACCCGGGGTCGAATCCCACGTCGGGCTCCTGGTGCATGGAGCCTGCTTCTCCCTCTGCCTGTGTCTCTGCCTCTCTCTCTCTGTGACTACCATAAATAAATAAAATTAAAAAAAAAAAAAAAGACTTCCAGAGAAATCATTATGTCGTGGAGAAAAGAGGGAATAAGCATAGCTTGCAGTCTAGTAAAACCAATAAATGAACGATAGCAAGGTGATGCATTTAAAATTCTAGGGTGTGTTTTAACCTTATCATTAAGTAATTATAAGTTAAAATAATTGAGTTTTCAACTATCAGTCAAATATGTGGATATAAGAAAATTATTTTCAGACAGTCGTGTAAAAATTACTTACCTCCCATCCCTCCTTTCTCAAGAGACTTCAAGGGGACATATCTCACTAGAATGAGGGAATAAATCATGAAATATAAAAATTCCAGAACCAGCAAAAGGAGAAATTCAACAATGGAATAAAAAGCCTAGGGAAGCTCACTCTCTCCTTTCGCTTTATAGCTCCCAGGGTGACAGGGCCATGTTCCTGTAAAGTCCCTGGAACATAATCATAGCCATATATCCTGGAACACAAACATTGCCAAACATGAGTCTCCATTGTTTATCTTATAGCATGTTCTTTACCTAAAGGAAGACTCCAGTAGCCTGAAAAGGTGCAGGGAGCATCACTCATGTATAAATAGTCTAGAAATAATGCAATTCAGCTCAATGTAGGGAATACTTGCATTAGAAGCTGTTAGTAGTGCACCCAATCTGACTTTAACTTAGAAAAAAACCACCATTTCATATCCTTCATTTATTTACAAAAAGGCAAAATAGTGGGGGTGATTGTTGCTTTCAAAATATGGCTCAGAAAGACCTTAGCCTTGCCTGGGTTATTTATTAAGAATATAGGTTACTCAATACCAGACTTTCCTTCTGTTTTTTTTTTGTTTGTTTGTTTCGTTTTGTTTTGCTTTCCTTTCCTTTCTTATTTGCATTTACAAGATGCACTTGGCTCACGTGGACTTTCCCTGTCCTAATTTTTAGACTCATCCATTTGTCCAAGTCATGTATATTTTAAAGGAAAATATTTCAGGACCAATACCATTACAATGAATCAGCACTGCTTTGGTAGAGGTTCCAGAAGAAAGATCTGAGATAATCCAAAACACTCTAGTTCCTCCTAAATGATAAACTATGGTGCTGGGTGAACCACTAACATTCACTTTGAATCTAATTCTGGGGTCCACCCTATCACATGACCTGTATTTGGACTGCTGACTTCATGGTGATGGAGGCCTTTCCTGGAGTCTGTGTTCCATAAATTTTGAAGAGAGCATCCAGAATATTTTCCCTCTTACACACCTCACCTGCATGAGCAGAGCAAGCATCGGACATGTGGGGCATGTGTATATTCCTGCCATGCACACCTGTACTTGCAGAAACCGCACCTCATTTGTACTGATGAATGAAAACCAAGGCAGCTTGTGTCTATTTTTTAATTATCACAAAGATCTGCATTGTAACTTAAAAAAAATCTTGGCATTCTCAAGTGTGAACAGATTCATGTAACATTAGTTGTTCCCCTTTTTTGTTTATAAACTGTGATAGTATCTCTTTCCATCTCTTCCACTTGGGTGCTGCCAAGACTTATTAAGCTGATACGAGTTAGTCATGCCTGGTACTAAATGAGTTAGCATTGTAGTAACTTTAGGAACTTCACTGGCATGTGATTTATTTTAGATAAACACACTTACCTATAAACATTCCAAAGTTAAAAGCATGTTTTTTAAACTAAAATTTGGTAATAAGACACTCTCATTTATTTTCAATCTTTTCGCAGTAAATATTCACTCATTCTATTTGAGAATAAAGGAGTTAAAAATACTCATTCTCCATTTTTTCTCTTTTCGGTTTCTTTTATTATTACCTTGTATCATAGAGAAAAGGGATTTAAACAAGGGATTTAAAGGCTGCTTATGTCAAATGACTTATTCTTAGAGCAGATTCATTTTGCTTTGCTCTGAGCAGTCTTCAGTGTTAAGGACATTTTCATAGACAACATGGAGAAGTCCATCTCTGTCTGCAAAGGTGACTTCACAAGACTAATAGATATTCTTCTAGGGCTCGACAGAGGTCCTCATTTCTTAGAAACTTAATTTTCAGAATGATCTGATGACCATGTTTTGATGTATTACTTCTGAATGCTGACTGGGTACAGTTTGGGTACAGTACCTCCTAGCATTCAGCTTACATAGAATCTCAATAGTTCAAAGAAACTTCAAAACATGTTGTTGAACAGTGTTGTTAAAAAAAAAAAAAAAAAAAGGTATCACAGTTTGACCTTGAGATGGATCTGTGGTAACCATGTTTCCCAGGAATACTGGTCGTGGCACATGATGGGGATACCAGTAACCATGATTCCATGCAGCCTCAACCTCAGGACAAGGGAGGCCGGATCAAACTCTAATTCATCTTTGCAGGTTCTAGAATTCAGGGAAAGCCTCTCTAAGAGGTTGACCTCTAAGCAGAAACCTGCATGAAATGAGAGAGGAAGTAAGGTGAAGATCTAGGGAGAGAGCAGAGAAGGCAAGGGGTAGATTTTGTTTGCTTGAGAAAGAACAGGAGAGTCATAGTGGCTAAAGCACAGAGGGAGAGATTGTGAGGGGATAGACTGAGCAAGGCAGGGAGGGATCAACGCATAGAATTTTGTTCACTTTGGCAAGGAGCTTCAGCTTTATTTGGAGTATATAGTAGAAATCCATTAGAGGGTTTTGAAGAACAGAATAATGTGACCGTGATGCAGGCAATGTTGGCTTTAAGTCCTCTGTTATTTTGTGTGGCGACCTTCTTCCATTAGGTTTTCCATGTCTCCTATAACCCCATAGGCAAAGTGAGGGGGAAAATCCTTTCTAAGTAACTAGCATCATACATATGTAGTAGTATATATGTGTGTATATATATGCAACTGGGATAGTACATAAAGACAAGCATCTTGGACTCAAATGTTTTGTAGCAGTTTTATTCATACAGTCTTACCTGTTACAAGCCCCTCTCCCCAAATATCTGGTCCAAGTTCCTGCGTCAGACTCCACATAGTTTTGGAAAAATAGAGTAACAAATATTCTGCTATTCTCAGAATTCTCCTTTTAGTCTTACCAGTAGTTTATTGTCTCTAGAATAATGTTTCCAGCGAGTACCTCTTCTGCTCATGGGGTCAGGTTTCTCCTACGCAGCTCCCTGGTGTCCTTGCCAACAGACCTGTGACAGGTCCTTCTCTCTTGTGCTCCAGAAACAGGAACTTATGCTCACCCTCTGGCATCCCTTCATAATGCATGCCTAGCAGGAACACCACAGTGCTTCAGAGGAGTCTTGGCCCCTGGATCAGTAACTCATAACATCAGTCCATTACAGCTCAAAGGGAGTTTTCTGTATTCTCTACCGAGGGACTCCCTTTAACTTTCCAACAGGTGATGTTATAAGGCCTCTTGAATAATTAACTGTCAAGACCATAATGTCAATTTTTCTTCTCCTGAAAATTTTTGCCTTCAGCTAGTTTTCTTACCGTCAAGTCTTCAAGGAAGGTGACTCCTTTTATTTAATGTGGTTTTCTCCCCCATTATTGTTTGCTCACTAAGCAAATACTTCTTTATTAAAGTGGCTCTGTATTTGACATCGGGTGAGGAAGGAGGTATAAGCTCAAACTGAAAAGTCAGAGATGATGAGATGCCCAAAGAACACAGATTTCTCGAGTTTAATTGCACCACTGAGGATCTGTTTATTCATCTGCAGTTTTTGTTATTGTTATTTTGCTTTTGGCGAGGAAAGGCTTGTTAGTGCCAAGGCAAACAAAACTTTCTACCACTTTGTAGAGGTACTGAGAATGAAATGGTTCTCTTTTTCAACCAGCAACAGCTTTAGACCTGATTGTCTGAGCAATTGGCCTGAAGAGTTCCCAAGAAAGGGATGCTTTCACTTCTATTGAGGAGCTCATGGTGCTGTACTCATAAGGCCCTCAAGTGCCCAGAAAGAATGTTTTCTTTTATTCCGTGGAAAGCTTCTCTGCTAACTGGACCCTGACTGAGTACCTTACCAGAGTTTTAAATGCTATAATCTTCTGCTGAGACCACTTCGCCGCATTTATCGTTTTACACAAATCTTTGATGTGTCTGTCCCACTATCAACAGCCCTTTGCTTAAGAAGGGCTTCGTCCATTTTTTTTTAAGATTTTGTTTATTTATTCATGAGAGATACAGAGAGAGAGAGAGGCAGAGACTCAGGCAGAGGGAGAAGTAGGCTCCATGCAGGGAGCCTGATGCAGGACTCGATCCCAGGACTCCAGGATCACGCCTGGGTTGAAGACAGGCGCTAAATTGCTGAGCCACCCAGGAGTCCCAGGGCTTCATCAATTTTTATATCATCTCAACATTTCACTCTTTTACTTTTCTTTAAAATCTAAAAACTTGGGACGCTTGGGTTGAGCATCTGCCTTTGGCTCAGGTCCTGGGCTCCTGGGATTGAGCCCCACATCGAGTTCCCCACAGGAGGCCTCCTTCTCCTTCTGCCTGTGTCTCTGCCTCTCTCTGTATGTGCCTCATGAATAAATAAATAAAATCATAAATAAATAATAAATAAATAAATCTAAAAAATCATATCCAAAGAAGTCTCCATTTGCTTCTGCATGAGGCTGTCCCCTACCATATTAAGCTCTGCTTTTGCAGCAGCAAGATGCCTGTCCCCCACCCCCCTCCCTAACTGGATATTGCGGCCAAGGATACAGGGATCATTTTAAAACACATGGAGTCCTTAGAAAATTTTAATTCCGCAAACCCACTTGAAACGGTAACGACCAACAGTCCTGCATTTTCTCGAAAGCTCAGGCTGTGTGGTGGCAGAGAAGGAGACAGTGGGCCGAGGCGGGCCTTGCCTGGAGCGGCTCCGGCTGCGTGGGGAGGAACAGTTCATTACTGCTGCCTACATCAGGCGACACTCGGAGGGCAAGATCCTAAAACACTGTATGTTTCTGGAACAATTTCATTTTTGAAAAGCTCATATTGCTGCCTTTTAAGTATTTTTTTTAAGTGCCCAATTGTGCCTGCTTTGAAGTCATGCCTTTCTGGTCCTCCTTCCTCTGCTTTCATCATCTGCACTTGGTTTTAGGGACATTTACATTTAGGACACTTATTTAATTCTGTTTTAACCTCGGGTTTCTGAGTGTTGTACTGTTACTCCATTGTTATGTTTTGTTTTGCTTTAACCTGCTGCCAGAGGTGCCACGTGGGACTGGAACCCACCTTCTGCCAGAAGCAAGCCTGAATTCATGAACTTGCCATTTTCTTTGCTCTCCGTGGGACCTGCCAGACAGGCACCTCCGTGGAAGGACTATTTACCCAACACCAACACCTGCCAAGGAAAACAGAAAGAAAAACAGGAGGCAAAGAAGGTGGAACGGGTAGGAGTACGCCTGTGTTTAGAGATTGGAAGAACCTTTCAAAAGTTATTGTTTAGGGGTCTGGGAACATGATTCTTGCTGTTACCAAAAGCATCCCATCAGGGACACATGGTCTAACATCTTAGCTGAGAGGCAGACCTTGAGCTCTAAACTTCCGAGACAACATGAATTAAAATCACAGCAGACTTCTGACAGGGAAATGAACATTGTGATCTCAGTGGGAGTCTCTGTAGGGTGGTAGTCCACTGGATTACAAAATAATCTCTGTAATTAAACACATTTGACCTCTTCAATGTGTGGGAGAAGTCACGGATGAACAAATCAGAGGATTTGATTTTATGCTGGAAGGAGGGTGGTCCTGCTAAGGCAGGGTCAGCTATCGGGCAAGAAGTCAGGAGGAGAAGCATGTTGTTTGGCTGACTGATGCAATCCCCGGATAATTAGAAAACTGAAATCATGTCTTGGTGTTTTCATCATTCCACAGCCCCAGCACACACAGGGAGAGGGGAATGGAGATGTGGTCATCGGTCCGCGCTTACGTAAAGCAGAGGCCTTCTTTGCTTGTCTGTACGCACCGGGCTTCTCCCCAATGGTTTCTCCTCCCACCAAGAGAATAAACAAAATTCAGCCTAGTCTTCTCTTCTTATCCCTGATGTTGATAGAAAAAAAGGACTTTCAGAGAGGAGGGATACATGCACAAAGTGAGAATGCTATCTTTCTTCCCTTTCGCTCCAGAGAATAGATTGTGCCACCTTGGCTACGCCTTACAGAATGATCAATACTTAGTCACAGAAATGAGAAGCATGTTAAACACATCACAGCTTTTGGAGACATTATATTTCACAGCTAAGTGTTCTCTGCAGAGAACCACCTGGATGTCTCCACTCAGGAACATTCCAGTTCAGGCAGGACTGATGATAACTATTCTACACTCTCTCTGGAATCATAGCCACCATCCCTTATCTTCCACTTTCTTCTGCAGAGATGAGCAGAGCCAGTGAGGAAGAGCACTGAACTGCCAGAGACTCTGATTATGGTGGATTAAAACCAACGGAACCCTCAGAACCCTGACCTCTCTTTTTCCTCCCGCATGATTTAGTCTCCTCCATGCAATGACATTCCACTCACATGGTGTTGAGGGCCTCTCCTTTGGGTGTTAGACCTTGTTTCACAGGATCCTAAATATCTATAACTGTAATCCCTGGAATGAGAAGTGTGTCTCATGAACAAGTACATCACAGTCAGGTAAATTCCCATTTCACTGAGGGATTTCCTAAGTCTGTATGATGCTGTCATGTAATGCAAAACTCTAAGAGTTCCCCAATAGGTAGCGTCTCCAGAATACGTTTGACTATGAAGCCCCTATTGCTGTAGCAGATAAGAGTATGTACTAGTGTCATGCTGCTAATGTTAACTTGCAGGGATCTCTAGGATGACTTGCGTTAAGGTTCTGTCCTTGATCTTATTCTCTTCAGTATATTTATCAATAGCTTGGATGAAGTCATAGAATGCGTGCTTACCAGATATCCCGAGGAACCAAAACTGAAATGGATGACAAATTTGTTAGATGATGGAGTATGCTGTCAACAAACAGACCAATTTGTTGGCCTGGTGATGGACCAAATCCCACAAAGTGAAATATAATCAGCGAAACTTAGAGTCCCTTCCTCAAGCCCCCAACTCATAAGTATGGGGTAAAGAAGATGTGACTGTGTAGAAGAAATACTCAGGATCTTTATTTGGGTGCAAGAGAGATATGAGATTATGATGAAGAGGATGAAGAGTTTGAAGCCACACATAGGTTAGAGGCAAGTTTGAGGCAAAATGAAGGCCATTTGTGTCATGTTTGCAATTCTGCAAGAAGGAACACAGCTTGAGTGAAATTATGTCCATAAATACTCCATCCTGCGAGTGAATAGGCCGGTATGTACAAGAATGTGAACGGACGGCACACCCCACACTCCCAGGCTCAGTAAGTGCAGCGTGACTCACTGGAATTGTAATTCAGGAATTGTTACACATTTAAACAATACTCATAACATTCTCTTCCAAATGCTTATCACTTAAAGTAATTCTGGTTCATCAACAAGTCCCAACACTTTCCTTGGCTAACGATACCTCCCAAACTGGTGCCCATCACTTCATATCTATAAGCAAGACTTTTACTAGGATCTCACAAATGTACTCTTAGGATTGTCACCTCATCCTGGCTTGCATGTGTGTGTGTGTGTGTGTGTGTGTGTGTACGTGAGCATTAAAGTTGTGCTTCACCTGAATTGTGAATAGATGATATTCACAACTTAAAGTAATCCCTTATCGGCTACTCTTTGTTGGAGAGCCAAGACAATAGTAATGATAAAAACTAACACCTGTGGAGTGTTTGTTCCGTGCCAGGCACTGTTATAATTGCTTAAAATAGATTCTTTAACTTTCACGACTCTCCATTTCCTTCTCCCTCCGGCAACCCCTGGCAACCACCATTCTGTTCTCCACTTCTGAGTTTGACTATTTTAGATACCTCATATAAGTAGAATCATACAATAGTTGTCCTTCTGAGACTGGCTTATTTCACTTAGCAGGAAGTCTTCCAGTTTCATCCGTGTTGCCACAAATGGTAGAGTTTCTTCTTTTTTTAAGGCCAATGTTCTATTGTATGTACAGACCACATTTTTTTTTATCCATTCATCTGTTGATAGACATTATTGTTGTTTCCATATCTTGGCTATTGTAAACAATGCTGCAATGGGCATGAGAGTGCAGATTTCTCTTTGAGATTCCAGGTTTTTTTTGGATGCATACGCCCAAGTGGAATTGCTGGATTATACATAGTTCCATTTTAATTTTTCTGAGGAACCTGTATACTGTTCTCCATGGGGGAACCATTTTACATTCCCACCAACAGTATGCAAGGGCTCCAGTTTCTCCACAGTCTTGCCAATACTTGTTATCTTTTCTTTCTTGTTTGATAATAGCCATCCTAACAGTTAGGAGATGTTATCTCATAACCTGATTTTTAAAATGAGCCCAGGACTAGATTAGACATTTCTCCAAAGGAGGCATACAAATGGCCACCACTTATATAAAATGTGCTCAACATCACTAATCATCAGGGAAATGCAAATCAAAACTAAGTTATCTCCTGTACTTGGTTTTATCAGGACTTTTAAAATCAAGTTTTGTTGAGGCATAGTTTATAAACAATAAGATGCACTCCTATTAAAAGTACAGTCCAGTGAGTTCTGACAAAAGCATACATACTTGTAACCACCAGCAAAACTATTTATAAAATATTATTATCACCTTCAAAAAATTCCCATGGCCCTCTTCACCATAAAGTGCAAGCCCAAACGTGGCTCCAGACAACCATTGATCTTTCTATCACAATATATTAGGTTTAGCCTTTCAAGAGTTTCCTATAAGTAGAAACCTACAGGATTTCTCTCCTGTCTTCTTTTACTGAGTGTAATGTTTTTTTCTTTTTAAAGATTTTGTTTATTTATTCATGCGACACAGAGAGAGAAAGGCAGAGACACAGGCAGAGGGAGAAGCAGGCTCTATGTCGGGAGCCCAACATGGGACTCGATCCTGGGTCTCCAGGATCACACCCTGGGCTGAAGATGGTGCTAAACCATTGAGCCACTCGGCCTGCCCTGAGTGTAATGTTTTTATGGTTCATCATGTTGTGTGTACAAATATTTTATTCCGTCATATAGCTGTGTAGTATTCTGCTGCATGATTATAGCACAATTTGTTTAGCCATTTACCTGTTGAGGGATATTTAAATTATTTTGAGCTTGGGTCATTATGAATAAAGCCACTGTGAATATTTGCAAACAATTTCTGTGGACATGTTTTCATTTTTCTTGAGTGATTATAGATTAAAATGACAAGATCATATGGAAAATGTTGTTTAACTTTATAAGACACTGTCAAACTGTTTCCACAGTGGTTGTACCATTTGACATTTCCACCAGAAATTAATAAGAAGTCCAGTTTTTGCATAGTCTTGCCAAAATTTGGTATGATCTATCTTTTTAATCTTACCATTCTCATAGACGTGTGGTGGTATCACATTGTGGATTTAATTTACATTTTCCTGGTGAATATTGACACTGAGTATTGTTTCATGAGCTTATTGGGTCTTCATGTAGTTAGTTTCTCATGTGTCTCTTTAAATTCTTTTTAAAAGTTATGTTGCTTGTCTTCTTATTAAGGAATTGTGAGTTCTTTGTAAATTCTAGATACAATCTCTTTAATCTATAGTGGAAAAAAGCAAATGTTTTGTTCTTTAACTTGCATTTTTATTTTTAAATGCATTTTCAAAGCACAAAAATGTGGAATTTTGATGAAGTCCATGTTACAATTTTTTTTTCTCTACGCTTCATGCTTTTTGCGTTCTACTTTAAAAATTTGCCTGCCCCAATTTGCCAAGATTTTTCTCCTGTCTTCCTTTAGAATTGCATATATTTTGTTAATTTTCTTGCATATATTTTGTTAGCTTTCTTATTTCATATTTTACTGATATATATTATATTGGTTTTCTCATTTTAAGTTCCAGTTGTTTATTCTTAATACAACAAAATGCAATTAAACTTTGTATTTTGACCTTGTTTCTTTTAACTTGACTAAAGTCATTTTTAGTTTGAATAGGATTTTTTTTTACCCTTACATTTTTTTCACAAAAAATTATACCAACTGCAAATAAAAGCAGGTTTATCTCTTTACTTTCTTTCTAATCTGTATGTCTTTTTAATTCTTTCCTTTCCCCCCTTTTTGCATTAGCTAGAACCTCCAACACAACACTGAATGGCAGTGTTGAGAATTAATATGCTTGCCTTGTTTCTGAACTTAGGGGGAAATATTTCAGTTACTTATCATTAAGTATGAAATTAGTTTATGATCTTCATGGATTCTACTTATCAGGTTGAGAAAGTGATCTATTTTTATTTTGCTGAAGGCTTTATCATGATTGAGGATTAATTTTTTAATTACTTTTTTGCATCTATTTAAACGGTATTATAACTCTTATTATGTTTTTTATTAATTCGGTAAAGTTCATTGGTTAGCCATCAAATGTTAAATCAACCTTGCAGTCTCAAGACAAACACCACCACCACCATATTGTACATGTATATGTGTATATATGTATATACTTATATTGCTGAATTTGATATCATAAAATTATTACCATAACAATATATTATTAATACACGCATATACACATAGATGAGATATAGTAAAATTATTTGCTCTACACTTCACTGAGGTTGATTTCTATTATTATGTCTCCTGCACAATGTAATCTGCCATTAGTCTAATCCAGTGAGCTACTCATTTTAGATATTTTATTTTTCGTCTGTGGTTTCATTCGGTTCTTTTTTTATATCTCCATTTCTCTCATTGAGTTCACATTTTCCTTTATATACTGTAAGATAGTTTTAACATCCTTGTCTGCTAATCCCATCATTTCCATCTGTTTCAATCATTTTGGTCTTTCTCTAGTGAGTGATGTTTCTCCTAATTATGGGGCACATTTTCCTGCTTTAAATGTCTAATAATTTTTCTCTGGGTTCTGGACATTGTAAATGATACATTTTTTAAGTCTGGATTTTGTTGACTTCCTGTACAGACTGTCGGGCTTTGTTTTTAAAGGTAGTAAAATTAATTGCAAGTTAAGTTGATCTTTTTGAGTTTTATTTAAGCTTTGTCCGGGAAGGTCCAGGAGGTATGATTTTCTTTCTTTCTTTCTTTCTTTCTTTCTTTCTTTCTTTCTTTCTTTCTTTCTTTCTTTCTTTCTTTCTTCTTTCTTTTCTTTCTTTCTTTCTTTCTTTCTTTCTTTCTTTCTTCTTTCTTTCTTTTTTCTTTCTTTCTTTCTTTCTTCTTTCTCTTTCCTTCTCTTTAGTACAGTTCACACAAAATGTTATATTAGTTTCAGGTGTACATAGTGATTTGACCAGTTTATGCATGATCCTATGCTCATCACAAGTATAGCTACCATTTGTCCTGATACACCACTGTTACAAATATTATTGACTATATTTCTTATGCTGAGCCTCTTATTCCTGTGACTTATTCATTCCATAACTCATCCCACTAGCCTTCACCCATTTTTTTAACCCCCTGCCCCCAGCAACCATCAGTTTGTTCTCTATTTAACGGTCTAATTCTGCTTTTTGTTTATTCATTTGTTGTTGCTGTTGTTGTTGTTATTTTTACATTCCACTTATAAGTGAAATCATATGATATTTGTCCTCCTTAGTCTGACTTACTTTACTTAGCATAATAACCTCTAGGTCACCCATGTTATCTCAAATGGCACTATCTCAAGGGATGAGTTAGTCTATTCATAAGGTCTGACCCATACAGGATCTCTAATAAATGCCCTAAGCAATCAGTGTAGGCTTGCAACTTTGACTGCCTGGCACTTCATGCCCTGTGTGAGTTCTTGGAACCCTGAAGTTTACAGATCCCTGGTCATTTTCCCCCCAATTGCATGTAGTTTTACCCTGTGCATGCATATCTTTGTGTCAGGAAAGACTCATGGATACCTCTGTGAAGATTGCTAGAGTCCTTCCTCCTCATTGCTCCCTTCTTTCTGAACTGTGCCATGCATAATACAGGGAAATTCTGTTTCCAGCCATGACAGAGTATAAAGGACTAGATTTACCCTCCCACTGCAAGCAAATGAAAAATGGAACAAGATAAATGAAACAACTGTTTTCAGGCATTGGAAGACGGGCAGCATCAGACTGTAATGCTTGAGAGAGAGGAAAAAAAAAAAAAAAAAGACCAAGGTGAACTAACTCTCTCACTAGTTCCCTACTGCCCCAGGGGGAGAATCATCAAAAGCATTGTTTGGTTATCTCACTGAACTAAGGAAGCACAGGTTGGGGCTCAGAGAAAGTGAGTTGGTTGGAAGTTCTGGGACAGAGTTACAGGGAGGAAAGAACTTCGAGAAAAGAGCGAACTTCAGAAATCTACTTGGGAGATTCCTTTAGTTCATCAGACTTTTTGCTTTTTGCCGGCCAAGTGGGTATGGAATCATAATTCAGCATGGTCTTAATTTGAATTCTTCTGATTACTAATAAAGTTGAGCAACTTTCAATATATTTATTGGCCACTTGTTCTTCCTCTTCTAGTAAGGTGTCTGGTCAAATCCTTTGCCCATTTTTCTTTTGAGTTTTTTCTTATTTACTGTTTCTTCTACCTTGCTAAATTCCCCTATTTTATCTAGTGATTTGTCTGTAGGCTCTTTGATGTTTTCTTTTTTTTTTTTCCTCTTTTTTTAAATTTTTATTTATTTATGATAGTCACAGAGAGAGAGAGAGAGAGAGAGGCAGAGACACAGGCAGAGGGAGAAGCAGGCTCCATGCACCGGGAGCCCGACGTGGGATTCGATCCCGGGTCTCCAGGATCGCGCCCTGGGCCAAAGGCAGGCGCCAAACCGCTGTGCCACCCAGGGATCCCTCTTTGATGTTTTCTATGAAGGAAATCACAAAATGTGAAAATAATACGTTGCCCTCTCATTATCAATTCTCATACCTTTTATCCCTCACTGTGGTGACTCATAATGACAATAAGTGGTGAGAGCCAATATTCTTCTCCTAAAGTGGTTTTATTTTTATTTTTTTTTAAGATTTTTATTTATTTATTCATGAGAGACACAGAGAGGGAGAGGCAGAGACACAGGCAAAAGGAGAAGCAGGCTCCATGCAAGGAGGCCGACGTGGGACTCGATCCTGGGTCTCCAGGATCAGGCCCTGGGCTGAAGGCGGTGCTAAACCGCTGAGCCACCCAGGCTGCCCTAAAGTGGTTTTAAACATTTTCACCATGTGGGTGTCTGGGTGGCTCAGTCGGTTTAGCATCTGACTCCTGATTTCTGCTCAAGTCATGATCTCAGGGTTATGAAGTCAGTCCTGCTTCAGGCTCTGCACTCACCATGGAAGCTGCCGAGATTCGTTCTCTCCCCCTTCCCACTTCTCAAGCATGCTCTCTCACTCGCTCTCTCTTTCTCTAAACTAAATACATAAATAATAAATAAATAAATAAATAAATAAATAAATAAATAAATAATAAATCTTTAAAAATTTTTGACCATTAAGTTGGTGTTTGTTCTAGGTATTTTGTTTTGATGATTCCTTTTCCCAGGTTAGGGATGATCCCTTTATTCCTAGTTTCTCAGGTTTCTTTTATGAGGCATTTATTTGTACCCAAGAATCCTGAAGAGATCTAAAATTTCGCTGTCAACAACTTCTGCCAGTGGAATAATGTTTTATCTAATTTCCCCTTCCCCTTATGTTACTTTCCAGTTCCATTTCTCTGCCTTATGCAACCTCAAGACCATCATCCTCTGTCCTCGTACAGGGAGTGAAACTCACACACATACTCCACTCTTCTCATTAATTAGCGAACTCTGTTAGATAATGAGCTCACTATTCTGATTTTCAGATTGCTTTTTTTTTTTTACATATGGGTTTTCTTTTCTTTCTTACTAATGTAACTATGTGTTTAAAATAATGAGTATTGTATCCTCTCCCAGTATTTTAGGGTGTTTGTAGCAAGTTAATATTCCAACTATCCAATCCACAATATTGGCAGAATCAGAAATTCTCCAGTTTCATCATCATAGTTCAGAGTGCTAGAAGAAAAGAAAGAGAAGGGATAGACTTAGAAATTGGAAGAAATGCTATCAAGTAGTTTATAAGATGAAAACTACTAATGATCTAGTCTTCCTTCATAAAATGCCTATTAATGTCTATATGATGTTGTTGAATAGTGTCTCTGACACAGCATTTTCCATAGTTGCTGTGTGTACTTCCTTTGAACCTATTTGTGGAATTATGATAATGTAGCCCAAATTTGAAGGGAAGGATTCTTCATAGACATGTGAACAGTAAAGGAAGGAAGGAAGGAAGAAAGGAAGGAAGGAAGGAAGGAAGGAAGGAAGGAAGGAAGGAAGGAAAGAAGGAAAGGAAAGAAGGAAGGGAAAGGAAAGGAAAGGAAAGGAAAGGAAAGGAAAGGAAAGGAAAGGAAAGGAAAGGAAAGGGAAGGGAAGGGAAGGGAAGGGAAGGGAAGGGAAGGGAAGGAAGGGAAGGAAGGAAGGAAAGGAAAGGGAAGGAAGAAGGAAAGGGAAGGGAAGGGAAGGGAAGGGAAGGGAAGGGAAGGGAAGGGAAGGAAAGGGAAAGGGAAAGGGAAAGGGAAAGGGAAAGGAAAGGAAAAAAGAAAATCACAGAATATGGTTGAATGGCTTTTCTACATGGAAACCTCAAACTCTAAACAGGAAACCTTGTAAATGCATTCCTTAAGTCATTAGCTTATTCCTCTAAGAGTGACATGCTAAACATTTTTAACTTCTTTTCAAAAAATCAAGTCTTGGCTTCATAGATATGTGTTCCCATTCTGGTAAACCATCCTCTCACTGCTGCATGGGAACCCTTGCTCCATGCTGAAGGAACAGCCCTCTGTACTCAGCTGACACTGAGATGCTCCATTCCACTCCCAGGAGTCTGTTGCTCAGCAGAGGACATTGCAGCCTCAGTTGTGATGGAAGCTCACCGTGCCTGGCCCCTCCATTCCAGGGTCACACTTGTTCCCTACTCATCACATTCTTAGGGAAGAAAGGAAAGTATGCAAGGAATAAGGCTGTCCTCTCTGACCTTTCACTTATGGTCCCGTCCCTAGAGAAAAGGAGTAAGCATTCATGAGAATGAATGAGATTCTTTCCCTTAGTACCTGTCTGCCCATTGTAAGGACATTCTGTTCTGCTCTTCAGACCAAGGTAACTGTTCTCGATCTGGATCCAGGCTGCTTTTAAAAGGTATGTGTGAAGACCTGTGCCTTTCTCTCTTCCTTTTAGTCACCAAGAATTACAAGCCACAGATAGAGCTCTGCCGACTAAAACTGTCACATGGGTGGATGAATCCAAGGTCTTAACTACCAGTTGGAGGATGAAGAAATGAGGTAGTCCAGCCACGGCCACAAATATCAGTTAAAAAACGAAGCTGGTATTTTATACTCCAGTTGTGTGTCTCATAAATCATATTTCACAACAGAGTAGTGTTCGGGATAGGCAGAAAATGTAAGATTATCAGCCTTAAATCACAAATCCTTGCCCTCCTCTAACTCCTTTCTCCAATCTTTAACCAGAAACTTCTTGAAAATGCAACTTTGATGGTATTACTCTACTTGCTTAAAGCATTTGGGTTTCATGCTGCCTGGGTGGCATTGCCAGTTAAGCATCTGACTCTTGATTTCAGGTCATGATCTCAGGGTTGTGAGATGGGGTCTGCACTGAGCGCCTGCTCAGGAAAAGAGGTTCTCTCCCTCTCCCTCTGCTCCTTCTCACCTTGCCCCTGTGTGTGCTCTCTCTCAAAAAAAAGGGGGGGGGGAGGCATTTCAGTTGCTTTATATTTGTAATGCCTCATGCCTTAATTCACCAATATTCAACACCTGCTGTCCTCAGTAGCCTAATTTTTCACTTTTCTAGTTATACTGTATTCCTCAGTCATAAATGTTCTAACAGAAACTAATTTCTTTCTAATTCTCCGCCTTGACACAGTTGTGGCAGGTTATTACTCCTGAGCCATCAAAAACTTTGAAAACGCCCTTTTGAATAATCCAAAAGAAAGTAAACGAAGCATAGACTGAAGATGCAGTTTTGTATGCAAATTATTTGATAATTCATTATTTGAATATATGTGATAGTTATTTAAAACACTGTTATTATAAAAGCAATAGATGTATGTCACAAACAACTGAAAATCATAAAAAGTGAGAAATAAAATCCCTGCTCCCTTCCACAGTCTAACAAATCTTACTCCTCAAAAGATGTTATAAATCTTCTTGGATGTTCTCTGTGCATTTAGAACACATACATTCAAGTTTTTTACTTAAAGGAAGTTCATTTCACACTGTTGTGCAACTTGTTTGTAGAATCTAAGTCATGTGTGTGCATGCATATATAAAGAATTCTTATGATCATCTATATTCCATAGTGAGGACATGATATTATTTATTTGTTGTAAATTACGCTGTCTAAATATTTTTTACTACTTCAATAATCTTTATTTGGGCTTTTGCTTTTAATCAAATCGAATTTTAATCAAGAATCTTTTTTTAAAGTTTATATCAGTTTGAAAAAAAAGTTGATATCAGTTTGTATTTACTATGGTAAATATATTTGGCAATTTTACTATACATGATTTTATTTTATATTCTATCATATTATTTTATGTTAGAGTTTCCCTTTTACCTCTTCTCCTTCTCCCTGTTTAAATTTTAGACACTTAACAGTTTCTGCTTATATTTGTATTTCTTTTATTCTCCTGATAAGCAGTTCTATTACCACTTGACTTTAGAATTTTAAATAGCAAACTTAAAACTCTTCCAATTTCTCAATTTTAAACAGTACATACCAGCTCACATAAAACAATGAAAAAAATTTAAAAAATAAAGGATTACTCCTTCAGTGCAAGCAGAATATGACTACAACCACAAACCATGGATTTTCAGAAATTTGTAAAATCTGTGAAAATTAGGACCAAATGGAGGCAGGACAAGTGAGAGCCTATATGTAATCCTACATGTTACTTTGGTTGAATTCAAGAAACAGTTCTTTGTCTCTTGTGACAGAAACCAGGATTTGGAGTGGGCCAGAGAAAAGGTTTGAAACCAGTCTATGGAGGTTTGACTCCCAAGCACAGACTGGTAAAGAAGAAAGGTCTGGACAAGGTATATCGGAGTTGTGCCATCTTTGATTTTTCTTTATTAGAATCCTCACCCCAAACCAGGTAGAGAGAAGGAAAGCTATAATCAGCTAGAGTTACATCTGATACCATAGTGAAAATAAACACTAAGTCACCGAACAGAAACAGACGGACTGGATAGAACTAAGCTTGCAGGCCTCCTGCTGAGCAATCGGCCTACTTCAGCGTGTGAAGGGAGATATGGAAGGAATTCCTGGAAGATGAACGCAGTTGTTCTACAGAGAAAAACAACAAATATGCTGAGAAAGTGTTCTGAGATGACACTCCATTGCCAATTCTAATCACCCTCCTTGCCCCTTCCCATGTTATTCTTGAGCAAAGAGCAGATTTAGATAGAATATTAGATATTAAAAAAAAAAACAGTGAACAGAAAGGATTCTACATGAGACCCAGGTACATATTCAACAAAATGGGAACATGGCATGCTGTTATAAGCACAATAATCAGATAATCTGTGAAACGCACTTTAGAAGAATTACGTGGAATATGAGAATATTCCAGGCAAACCATTTCCTAGATTTGTGAAGAAATTAGTAAGACAATGAGTTGGAAAGGACACAAGATACCAAGATTCTTACTCTGTAGTTTGTTCAGGCTTCCCCTCAGCCAAAGACACCCAGGGAATCCTACATGACTTCTGAAGTCTCCCTTTTTGGTGCCTTACCCTTCAGATTCCTGGACATCCTCCAGATGCTGATCTCTGCCTCCTCAGCTCAGAAAAACAACTATATCTATTTGGATTCCAGATCCCTACATTGCACTCTGGAAATTGTACACATGCACAGGACTGGGATGATTCAGGGCTCTCATCCCATGGATTTCCTTTCTCTTAAGGATTGCTTTCTAGCACTGCCTGTTGTCCAAGACCTGGACACAGTTGCCTCATTTTGAGGGGGTGCCTTTTCTAAGGCTGTTTAAGGAAGGGAAGTAGTTGGGTACCAGTTACTCCATCATAGCCAGAAGCAGAGAGACCACTTCTTTTTCTATCAAACTCAAATTCCTCTTCTAACTAGCACTTTGAAACTCTCAATGCTTTTGTATTTGGGGTTATAGCGAGTTATATTGTGCATAAAATAAGCAAGAGCATGCACAAATGCAAAACAACATGTCAGAGATGAAGGCTGAAATAACTCACAGCTTCTACTGCTACCTGCTAGTGACAGACAATGCCCAAGCTACGTTCTCTCATATAGATTTGCACATATTAATGAAAATTCATAAAAAATAAGTTTGTAAATACAGAAGCTTCTAAATTTCTAATTCCTACTTCTACCAATCAGTGCCTTAATTTACTAAATATTGCAGCATGACATCAGAAGGTACATGTCTGATATACAGAAAACTTGAATCACAAAACGGGTGGACGACTTGATCAGGTAAGGAGACCTTCACTGATAGAAATTCCTTCAGAAGGAAAGAGATGAGTGGAAGCTTGGAAAGGTCATGAAGGTGCAGAGGAAGAAGATTTGACAAAGGACTCAGGGGGCCCAGGCCTGAGGCAAAGTGTTACCATGTAATAGGTCTACCAAATTGCTAAGAAGCCCAGTAAGTGCTGAGGCAAAGGGCTGCAACCATCCGCAGATTGCCATGCACTTTTGCAAAGTGCTGCTGCTGGAATGTCAAAGGAAGGTTTGAGGTTCCGTATTTGGTAGGCTTTGCCATTTTTCTTCCTGACTTTTCTAAGTGAGGTCTTCTTAGCACTGAGAACAGATCATTTTCTAGCCCATCAGTGAAACCCTGATCACCGTTCCTCCCTTTTTTAGAACTTTTGGTTGAGTGAGTTGCCAACTCAAAGCAATGGTGGTGTTCCTCTTCATAAAGACAATCTTTGTGATAATAGTCAACAGTGCTGTGCAGTATTTGAAGTGCTTTCCATGATCAACACACGTAATCATCGCAAGAACCATAAGAAGTAGGTATTATTATCCCAGTTTTATAGATGAGAAGCTGAACATAAAGATTAAGTAATTTGCCCAAGAGCACAAGGCTAGGAGGTGCAGAGCTGGGAGTCAGAGCCAGCCTGAACCCAGAGCCTGAGGACCTCCCTACTCTGCTTTCCTGCCTCTCGGTATCCTAAAGTGCTTACTAAACGCTGCAGATTCCTGGAGAGCTAGGAATGTCTACCCTACCAATAATATTCCATAATATTCAGCCTGTGTTGTAGGTAAAACTATATTTTCCCCTCTGCCATGGCTATCACTTTTCAATGGACACCACCTACTTCCTTTTCCCTTCAATGAACATCTGTTTCGCAGCATCTAAGTGACCTGGTTAGAATATTGCAACTGGAGAGAGGTGGGTGGTGTTACAATGAATCCCAGCCAAGGCAAACCTTAAAACCCGGCAGCACTAATGCTCTCCAACACAGTGCACAATTTTGTTTGGTGGACCAGTTTCGATTTAGCCATCCAAGTAACTTGTCACTGCCTGGTTTACATAAGAGAGTGTACTGTGTGTGAGCATGCATGTGCATAAAACTAAGTTTCTTTCCACCTTTATAGCTCAGGCCAAATGGCTCCAGGGGTATAACTTGAAAGCATTGTAAGTGGAAACAATTCTACTTTTCTACCACAGGTTTTCAATGTAGAAAGGGATTCTTTTCTATTTAAAAAAAAAATCGCTAGAGGATAACAGTATTTCAAATTTATGTCATAAAGACAATTTATTACCTTTCAACTTTGAAGCAGCTACCTGAAGTAAATCGATTTTCACAGCACTCCTGAGTGTCATGTTAGTATGCCCTGCTCTGCAGATACAAAGCAGAGCAAGTGGTTTTGAGTTGTGAGTGGAGTTGACATTCAACCAGTAACTAAGATTCTGTCCTCTCTGTTAGAAATAAACTTTACCTTCATGCCTGCCCCTGGACATACAAGCCTCTGTGTTCTCTCTGTGAAAGCCATAATAATGAATGGGTTATGTCTTGATTTTCACTCATTCCTCTACTCATTATTCATTCACTTATGCAAACAAGTATCTGAGAGTTGACTCCAAAGGACTGCGTCAGGTGCTGTGATACAATTATGACCCTACACTGGAGGATACTTCTAGTCTAAAAGCTGAAACATACATGTAGACGATGTCACTATGTGCTGCAAGTACCCTGCCTGAACTATGCAGAAGGGCCCTGAATCATGGGGGATCGCTGAAGAGGAAAAGGTAGCTGGCTGGGAGGAGGAGGGAAGGAAGCAGAGAAGGCTTCACAGAGAAGGTGGTGATGGAATTGTTTCAAAGATGAATAGGAAGTTGTCACATGGAGGAGGGTGGGAAGGTATGCTGCGCAGAGGATACAGCATGTGTAAAGAAAGGACTACATGGGGATCCCTGGGTGGCTCAGCAGTTTAGCGCCCGCCTTTGGCCCGGGGCATGATCCTGGAGTCCCAGGATCGAATCCCACATCAGGCTCCCTGCATGGAGTCTGCTTCTCCCTCTGCCTGTGTCTCTGCCTCTCTCTCTGTCTCTCATGAATAAGTAAATAAAATCTTTAAAAAAAAAAAAAAAAGAAAGAAAGAAAGAAAAAGAAAGGACAACATGATGTATGTGCCATGGCCCATTCTGAGAGATGAGTGGTGTGGTATGATGGGAGCAAAATCTAGGGTGCTAAGCGCCAGCATCAAGAGAGAGGAACAGTCTGAGGCTGGATTGGAATGAACCCTGTATTTTGTGACAAAGAGTTTGTACTTTATTCTGTAAGTTCTAAAGAGCTATGTGTGTGAAAAGCAGAGAGAGGATGAGAGAAACAGAATAAGCAGCAGGATGGTGCTTACTCTTTAATAGGAAATGGAGCACAAATTACAAAATATAGTACCAATTACTTTTTTTCCTTTCAACTGGATTTTTTTTTTTTTAACTAAGGAGCTTTTCCATGAGGCAACCTTATCTTTACATGTTCATATATATTTAGAAAATGAGGCATCTTTTAGTTTCTAAGGGCGTATTTGCTCTGGACTTCAAAGTAGGGAGCTGGTAGCCGCCCAGGACCCCCAACTATATAATACTGGTGTCACCATTTCTTTGTTTCAATATATTCTGTTCAACTGTCCAAAAGACTGATTGGGACAAAACAGCTTCTTTATGGGGCTAAAACAAAATTAAACTTCTCTGTTCTGAGGTATTGCCGCTAAAAAAAAAAAAAGGAAATGTCTTTCTAGATTCCTAAGGTAATGCATTTCTCAGTTTGTGTTTGGGAATATACCTAAATGGTGTCTAAAGTCAAATATAGGGCATGTGATAGTATATGGGACAGAAAGACTGGGGACCGCCAGAATGGGAAATGAGACACAAAAACAAGAAGACGAGACCAATCATCAAATGAGAAGTTGCTGAGGGAAAAAGATCAAGGATTCTTTTTTTAATTCGACATATTTTTATTGTGTACAATTCACCCTTTTAACTATTTTTACGGACACAACTCCACGGCATAAAGTACACTCACCTTGTTGTGTACCCAATACCACTACCTGTCTTCAAAACTTTTGCATCTTCTCTAGCCCAAACCCTGTGCCCAGTAAACAATAACTTTCCATTGCTTCCTCTCCTTCCTTGCCCCTGGCAACTATCATCCTTTCTTCTGTTTCTCTGAATTTGATTACTCTAGAAATCTCATATAAATGAAGTCATACCATATTTGTTCTTTTGTGACTGGCTTATTTCACTTAGTGTGACGTCTTCAAGGTTCAGCTGCTTTGGAGCATTTGTCAGAATTTCCTTCTTTTTAAGGCTGAATGAGAGTCCATCAGATGTGTATACCACATTCTGTTCATCTATTCGTCTTACAATTGACACTTGAGTTGCTTCTATCTTGCAGATATTGTGAATAATGCCTCTGTGAGTAGAAGGGTATAGATTTCTGAGCCAGGGAATTTTTTATTAGCAATGTAAGGAGGAAATTGAAGCAACATGCTGCTGAAGGAAAATTTGGCCAACATTAGACAAAGTGTAATAGTATGATGCTATTACAATCCTTGAAACACCCCAGTTTTTATGAAAAGGGAAAATGAGGCCATTTTGTTTACAGGGGGGCCAATATCATTTGGTTGAATATAAAGATGAAATTGAATATGACCAAAGTATATTGAATTAAAGTAGAGGAAGACATTAATTATAAGTAGGGAAATCAGGAAATGCTTCGCAAGATGGTGGCTTTCAGCTACACTTGACCTTTCTCAGCCAAGACTGCCTCCTGGATGGGAATGACCTTGGCATCGTGGCCTTGGAAAATCAGGAGGAGAAGTTTCCCAGTGTGTTCAGTAAACTCTGCTTGGTTCATAAAGTTTAACCTCTAGCGAGTATCAATTTTTCATTATGCAGCTTTAGTTACACATGCAGAGTGGTTCAGAGAACTGATCTCTATCTTCCCTTGCCTATCCTCTCAGCTCTCCTGATTTCACTTAGAATGCATGACTGGGTGATGGGCACTGAGAGGGGCACTTGATGGGATGAGCACTCGGTATTATTCTATATGTTGGCAAATTTAACACCAATAAAAAATAAATTTAAAAAAATTAAAAAAAAAAGAAATGTAATGCACTAAAAAAAAAAAAAAAGGAATGCATGATTGTATTCAAACAATTCTTCCAGGAAATACCACACATATGAGTGAGTGCAAACGCTCCTTGCCCTAATACCCTATGCCCACTCTTCACCAAGATAAATCTTAGAATACAACTTTTCCTCCATTTAAAGACGGGAAGTGAGAACTGACAAAGGCCTATAAAGGGCACAGGAGACTTTTGGTAATTAAAAGGTTCTAAATGTGTAATTTAAATAGGCTCCGAGAAGAAATGGAACCTTCCAGGAGTGTTTGAAATGGCAACTCTCTAATGCAACAGCAGCAGGCAGTAATGGAAAATCCTGCTTTGGCAGAAAAAAAGAAACAGGTTTCATCATTAAAGGTGTGGTAAAAAGATTTTGTAAATTAATGCATAAATCAGTCAACCTGTATTTTAATTAACTTAGCCAAAAACGCTAGGGACAAAAAAATTGTCTGAGTTTAGAATGAAGTATAAATCACTCACTAAGGGGGATCCCTGGATGGCTCAGCGGTTTGGCCCCTGCCTTCGGCCCAGGACATGGTCCTGGAGTCCTGGGATCGAGTCCCATGTCAGGCTCCCATCATGGAGCCTGCTTCTCCCTCTGCCTGTGTCTCAGCCTCTCTCTCTCTCTCTGTGTCTCTCATGAATAAATAAATAAAATCTTTAAAAATAAATAAATAAAAAATAAATCACTCACTAATTTTATAATAATAATACACATACAGAAAAGTGCAGAAACTATCGGTACACAGTTTAGTGAGTATTTACAAGTGAACATATCCATGTAACTGCTGTCCAAATCCAGAAAGTGAACGTTATTAGCACTCTAGAAGGCTCTGACTTGTTACCCCCCATTACTCTCTGCCCCATCCCCAAAGATAACCACTTTTTCTGACACATTGATTAATTTTGCCTGTTTCTGAACTTTACATAAGTAGAAAGAATATAGATTGAATTATATAGTACTCTTTTGTGTCTGGCTTCTTTTGCTCACCATTATTTTTGTGAGATAAATCCATAATGTGTAAATGTCTAGATTTTTCTTTCTATATAGTGTTCCATTGTGTAGATATACCACAATTTCATGTTGATTCTTTTATTGATGGACATTTGCATAGTTTCCAGGAAAGGACTATTACTAATAGAGCAGCTATAAGTATCCTAGTACATTCCAGGTTTGGGTATATATACATTTCAGTTGGGTACATGCCTAAGGGCAGAACTGCTGGTCATAGATGATGCACATGTTCAGCTTTAGCAGATACTACAAAAAGTTTTCAAAAAAAAAAAAGTTTCCAAATGGTGTGCCAATTACAATTTCATCTGCAGTGTACAAAAGTTTCAATTGCTCCACATTCTTGTCAACACTTGATATTTTCCATCTTTTCCATTTTAGCCATGCTGGTGCTAATTTATGTTTCTATTATAACTAATAAATTTAGCCTGTTGGATATCCTCTTTTGCAAAGTACCCTTTCAAGCTTCTACCCATTATTTTATTGGTCTGTCTGTCTTATTGATTTGTAACGATTTTTATACATTGGCATATATTCAGAAAATATCTGTGTGGGTGTATGAGTTCTCTGTCAGGTAGAAGTTTTACAATTATCTTTTCCCATTCTTTAGGTTGCCGTTTTACTCTCTTGATGCCTTTTGGTGAATAAAAGGTTTTTTTTTTAAGATTTTATGTATTTATTCATAAAGGACAGAGAGAGAGAGAGAGGCAGAGGCACAGGCAGAGGTTAGAAACAGGCTCCTTGCAGGGAGCCTGATGCAGGACTCAATCCCAGGCCCCTGGGATCACGACCTGAGCCAAAGGCAGATAGATGCTCAACCACTGAGCCACCCAGGTGTCCCATGAATAAAATTCTTTAAATACCCACCATTTGCTTCAACGTGGATGGAACTGGAGGGCATTATGCTGAGTGAAATAAATCAATCGGAGAAGGACAAACATTATATGGTCTCATTCATTTGGGGAATATAAATAATAGTGAAAGGGAATAGAAGGGAAGGGAGAAGAAATGGGTAGGAAATATCAGAAAGGGAGACAAAACATAAAGATTCCTAACTCTGGGAAACGAACTAGGGGTGCTGGAAGGGGAAGAGGGCGGGAGGTGGGGGTGAATGGGTGACGGGCACTGAGGGGGGCACTTGACGGGACGAGTACTGGGTGTTATTCTGCATGTTGGCAAATTGAACACCAACAAAAAATAAATTTATTATATAAATAAATAAATATTCAAAAAATAATTTAAAAAAATAAAAAATATAATAATATACATTATCATTTTTTTTTCTTGATGGTTATTTTTTGGAGTCCTTTTAATATTTTTCTACTAAAAGCTTTTTTGCTTTTTTTTATATTTAGATCTGGAATCCATATGGAACCGACTTATGTATTGATATTAGGTAGGGATTAAGATACAGATGCATATGTGTGTCTGTTTTGCTTGGTAGCATTTATTTTTAAAAATCCCTTTCCCAATCATCCTGCATTGTCATCTTCCCAATATAAGAACCATCCCAATATAAGATCCATTGATCTTATGTTTGGATCTGTTTTCCCGGTCTCTAATCTATTCCATTCATTGGTATATTTATCTTTAATACTATGCTGTATTATTTACTATAGCTCTATAAAGGTCTAGCTATCTAGTAGTATAATTCTTTCACATTTGTTATTTTCCTCCTTCAGGATTACAGTAACTATTCTTGGTTCTATGCATTTCTATACTCATTTTAAAATAACTTTTATCAGGGTGCCTGAATGGTTCAGTTGGTTAAATATCCTACTCTTGGTTATAGCTCAGGTCATGATTTCATGAGTCTTGAGATCCAGCCCCAAGTTGGGCTCAGCACTCAGTGGGGAGTCTCCTTGAAGTTTCTCTCCCTCTGCCCATCCCTCACCTCTAAAATAAATAAATCAATCCTTAAAATGATTTTTATCAATTTCCATAGCAAAATATGCTATTTCAAATTGTGTTAAATCTATGGTTTAATACAGAAAACATTAACTTCTCTAACACATTGAATCTTGAATCATTAACATCACCTAACCCCCCTATTTATCTTGCTTTTCTCTAATTTCTTTCCGTAATGTTTCTAGTTTCAGTACAAAGTTTCCACATTTGTTTTCTACTTGTGCTGGTAAGTTGAAGCCCCACTGATTTTTGTAAATTGACTCCAGCAAATTTGCCAAATTGACTTGTATCCAGCAAATTTGCCAAATTGACTCTTATATGGTTTCTCTATGGATGATGATGGATTTTCTGTCTACACAATTATGTCACTTCTGAGTAATTCTATCTCTTATTTTCCTATTTCTATACATCTAAATATTCTGCACTTGCCTACTGAACTGTCTGGTAGTACATTCAGTATAATGCTGAATAGAAGGATGCTAATGGGCATCCATGTTTCATTCCCAATCCTGAGTCCAAGCTTTTAATGTTTCATTTTTACTATGTGCAGCTTAGCTATATCATTTTTATAGGTCCCCTTTATCAGATTAAAAAGTTCTCCACTATTTTTCTAGTTTCCTGAGGAAATTTTGAGCTCTTGTTAAACTATGTTAAGTGTACTTTCTCTACTTGTGAGGAGATTGCATGGTTTCTCTCTTTTATTCTCTTATTGAGTTAAAATATATTCGCTGATTATCAATGGTAAATAGTCTTACATTCCTGAATAAACCAAAGCAGGTTATGATGTATTATCCTTTCCATATTTTACTACTCACAATTTTTTTTGGAATTTTTGCATATATGTTCTTGAGAAATTGAACTATAATTTTTCTTTCTTATGATGTCCTTGTCATGTTTTGGGATCAAGCTATGTTGATCTAATAAAACAAAATGGAAAGTGTTTCCACTTTTTTAATTATCTAGGAGCACTAACGTAAGATTAGTATTTGTTCCTCCTTAAATATTTAGTAAAATCCACTAGTGAGTCTATCTGAGTGATCCTGATACTCTTTTTTGGAAAGGTTTTTAATTATGCACTCAATTTAATAGTTATATGGCTATTCCAGTTTTTCATTTTTTTCCTTTTATTTTTTAAAATTGAATTTTGCTAAGAATCTGTCCATTTTATCTACCTTTTCAAAATTCATTGGCATAAAGTTCATAGTAAAATCTTATTACTGTCTTTGTAATGTCTCCAGAATCTGCTTTAGTGACTATTCTTTCATTCCTGATGTTAGTAATTTTATTTCTCTTTCTCTATATCTCTCTTTCTGTCTCTCCTTACTCTTTACCCTCTTAGCCTTGATGCACATTTGTTAATTATATTGTTTTTCTTTTAAAGAATCAACCTTTGGAGTTTTTTTTACATTTTTTATATTTACATTTTTACATTTTACATTTATTTATCATTTTATTTCTTCATTATTTTTTGCTATGTCTTTATGATTTTCTTCCTTTTGCCTTTCATTATATTTAGTTCCTTCTTTTTGAGGTGGATGCATTGCTTTTTAATCTTCCTTCCTTTTGTATCTACTTTATGGCTATAAATTCCCTTGTGATCACAGTCTAGTCCACTAGATTTAATATATGTTTATTATGATTTGGCATAAAATATTTTCAAATTTCTGTTGTAAATTTTTCTTTGACCATGGGTCATTTATAAGCACATATTCCTTATTTTTTAAAGGCAGAATTTTCCTTTTTTAAAAAAATATTTTATTTATTTATTCATGAGAGACACAGAGAGAAAGGCAGAGACATAAGTAGAGAGAGAAGCAGGCTCCCTGCTGGAAGCCTAATGAGTGACACAATCCCTAGACCCTGGGATCACAACCTGAGCCAGGAGCAGATGCTCAACCACTGAGCTACCCAGGTGCTCCCAATAAGGAATTTTCTTATTATTTGTTTATACACTTCTAGCCTAACTGTCTCATTGTGCAAGCTGAAACTTTTAGTACAATATTGAAAAGAAGTAGTACCTTGTCTTATTTCCAATATTGTGAATAACTGTTCTGTATTTTTCCTTTAAGTAAAATGTTTGCTACAGGATTTTTTTAGATATATATTACCATGTTAAGAAAGCAGAACATGTAATCCTAATCATTATGATATACTTCTTTCACTAAGTAATATTCAGAGTATTTTACTTTATTCCACTTGTCTCCTAAACTTGGCCTAAGTTAAGAAAGTTCTCCTTTAAAAAAAAAAAAAAAGGAGTTTATTCATTTATTCATGAGAGACACAGAGAGAAAGAGAGGCAGAGACACAGGCAGAGGGAGAAGCAGGCCCCACCCAGGGAGCCCGATGTGGGACTGGATCCCGGGAGCTCAGGATCACGCCTTGAGCTGAAGTCAGACACTCAACCACTGAGCTACCCAGAAGTCCCTAAGAAAGCCCTCCTTATGAAGAACAGGGCTTCCAAACCAAGACACATCCCAATATTTTAATTTTCTGCACCCACAATGGATTTCTCTATAAACCACTTCTTTAGAAAGAAAGTAACTTGTTCCTCTGCTGTGGGATTCCGAGAAACATGTTTCTGGGTCATTTCAGATCTGAGAGCTGATGAGGACCCAGGGGTGAATCTTAAGACGTGGTATTTTTGCATTGTTTTCCACGTAATTGGGCATTTATTGCCTTTACCCTCCTCCATTCCCCATGTCCCCTCCACAGACACACTTCCACCAACAGAGAAAGAGGATCCCCTATCCATCACCCAAGTCATATTGTTTCCTTATCCTATGGTATCTGCATTGCAACTTCTATGTTTGTGGGCTAAAGAGATCCATTCAGTCCCTTTTTTTTCTTTTAAGATTTTATCTATTTATTTTAGACAGGGTGGGGAGCCCAACTCAGGGTTCGATCTCACAACTCTGAGATCATGACCAGAGCCAAAATCAAGAGTAGAGTGCTCAGTTGACAGAACCACCCAGGCATCCCGGTTCGGTCCCTTTCTACTTCCTAAAGTGATTTTCCATTCTCAGAGATCAGCAAATGAAATATTTATGTGAGTAACAACTTCTGCAAGTACCTATTTAGTGCAGAGAAAGTAAAGAAACAGTTTGTGCTCCCCTATTACCCTCAGGCACTAAGCAGACATCGCTAATCTTTCACAGAATAGAGTCTGACTATCCTTCCCAACACAGCCCGCTGGACTTCCTTCAAGAGCATTTCTTCCTTACGACTGGGGCAGATACCTACTCCTCTCCTCTGTAAAAGATCTTTACTGTTAGCCCTAAAGTTGGGAAGCCCTTTGGTGGAGGGTGTAAACTTTAGGTTTCTTCTTATAAACAAGTATAGGATCTCTTTTCAGCCACCCTCTAAAGAGTGGAAAACACTGTCCTTAATATAGCACGATAATATCTTCACTTTTTAAAATGTAGATTTCACTTTTCCTATAGTGAGAAAAATATCAGTATCTCAGAAAAATGGGACCAGTTGCCAAAACAGAGTTGTGTTTTTTAATGGGACAAGGGTTGAAATTCACTTGTATCCTTGATATTTTTAAATAGAAAAAAAAAATCAAAGCCAGATGATTCACTGTATTGTGATTGGTTTTCATTTCATTTCTTCCTCTTCAGTTTCCAATATTCATCTGTCCAGTCTAATCTCATAACTTGGAAGTTGTTAAAAGTCCTTTTTCTTTTCCATCTCTTTTCCTCATGCCTTAAGCTTCCAAGGCTTCTCTAATTAGATGAATAAGTGATAAATCTGTTCATGACTTGTGCAGCAAAGCAAAGGTCTTTCTCTCTCCAGGCTCCCACACATGCCTCCAGAGCAGAGCAAAGGCCTGGTCAGTCCTGGTTACTCCCAAAGAGGTAAAGGGAACTACATTATAGCTTAAATTGATTGTTCTTTTCTTTGGAGAATTGCTGGCAGCTTCTTTGAGTCGTAAAATGCTTTGCATATATAGAGAGTGGGTTGAGTGATCCGCTGAGTAGGCAATCACGCATTCTGTAGAGAAATGAACAAAAGCCTCTTCTAACAAATGTGAGCGAGAATAAATCCTCTTTTTCTGCTCTTCTTGACTCCTATGAATACATTAGTGAAATGGTCATTCCCATAAAAATTAAAATCCACGTTAGTGTTCCAAAGATAGTTTTCACTGTATACACAGAAAAAAAAATGGTACTGTGGAATAGCAATATATTGCATGGCACAAGGGGCCACATTTCTACCTTCCTGAATCCCATGACCTTAAAGACTGACTATTGGGTTGTGAGGCGACAGGTCACAGTTGCTAAGATGATCTCAGTTGTTTTGCTCGTGTCTGGATCTGCAAATACTCTCTGGGCCCCTCCAGTCTCTCTTACTTCCCTCTTGCCATCATTCTTTGCTGGCATTCAAGAACAAGCACATAAGGGACTGACACATGAGAGCCCCCCCCCCAAATTTAAGAAAACATGAAGGATTTGGGATGGAATGGGGAGGCCAGTGCAGAAGAGCCAGCTTCTGTTCTATTTACTTCATGTGTATTTCTCAAGAGAAAGATGTTCCCTTTCCAGAGCCTGGGACCACCCAGGACAGTGAAGCAGTCTTGAGACAGGCAGCCTCGTCAGGTGGGTCTCCTTGGGCACAAGTTGTCTTACTTCTCAAGAGATTGGCTGAGAAATCCAGTCATGTTGCATAACAGATCCTGGGGCTTCAAATTTTAACACACACAGATTTCAGGAGGAGGGAAGGCGGACTTAGGGCAATCCCTATCACGTCCTCCTTTCCAAACTCCTTGCTGTTCTACTTGAATCCCCTCTTCTTATTTATTCCTTGGTGCCCCCACCCCCACTGCCACCAAGTCCCTGTAACAGCGCACTGACCTACTTGGAAGTTGGCTGCAGATCTGAGAATCCCAGTCCTTCCCCGGTTTCTGTGGTTGCCACATTCATTACTCATAAAAGACACAGGGAGTCCCAACTCTCCACGGAGCCTCTGGCCTTTACTTTACTTTATTTATTTGTTTATTGATTTTGCCGCAGCTCACACTGGAGCCCAGGGAGGGTCTGTCCACTCAACCAAGAAGGCGAGCATGGAAGCTTTGCTAGAAAGAGCCCTCAGTTCTAGCATCTCAATCAGGTGAGAGTTGGGTGCTCAGGGGGTTTTGTTTTGGTTTTGGTTCTTAAGATTAGCCCAACTAAAATGTTATATGTTTTCATGATTGTTCAACCATGTGTAATTTTTTAAAACATGAGTATTACTAGAAGCAAAGGAAATGAGTTTTCCTGCATGTGCAATATTTAAAAATAACAATGCCAAATGTAAATAAAAAGGGAAGGTACTTCCTGTAAGTTTGTGAAGGATTCTGAAAATAGCTTCAAGTCTGAGCCAATGTTAATACAGTTACACAGCCAGAATTTCCATGAAAGCATTGGTACCTTGGGTGTTTGTACTAGTAAAATTGTGCAAATATCTGCAGCCTGGATGCTCTGCTCACCACAGCTTGACTGTCCCGCACACGGTGACTTGAGATTCCTTAGTTCTCATGCCACTTTTTAACCCCCAATTAAAAAGGTGGCAGTCATGTACCTTGTGATGTCCAAAGACTTTCAAACCTGTGCTGTATTTTATAAAATAGCATGAAACCTGGCTGTGTCACTAAACCAACACACTGAAGGGGTTTTGATCATTCTGTGAGTATAGAGGTGTGTAAGTGTACATGGGGTGGGGGGGCAGGAGAACTTTCCTCTCCTCACCACACTGCCCTTTACAGTAGCTCCCTACATCATACAATAATGAAAGTCTTTCTCCATATCCAACAACACAGTCACCACTTTTCCAGGTATGTTCTCTTAATTATCTCATTTAATCTTCACAGAAATCCAATGCAGTACAGAAGCCAGAAACTACTATTTTCACTTCAGAGATGAGGGAACCCAAAAACTCAGAAAAGATAGAAAATTGAGTAATCCCTGAATGTTCAATTTCAAGGATGATTATAATTTTTAAAAAACTAAGGAGGCCACTTAGAGTAGAAAGTAGTATTTTTCCAAATGAGGATATTAAAGAAAATGCTCATAAATGCTCATCAATAATTATGATAATGGTCAACCCCACACACTGTAGCACGCACTTACCGTGGGCTATGACATTGGATTTCCTTGATGAGAATCCCAGTTTCATCACTTAGCAGCCATGAGACCTGGGCAAATCAGTTGACATCTTGGTGCATCCTCTTCCTCACCTTCAAGATCAAAGTAATAGCACCTATTTTATAAATTTGTTGTGAGTACTAAGTTAATATTTGTCAAGTGTGCAGGGCAATGTCTAGCTTAAGTAAGCACTGCTGCTATTTGTCAAATAAATAGTCTCATTTAGTCCCCACAACAGGCCAAAGAGATGAACAGCAAGGTTAACCAAATTACTGAAGGCCATACAGATAACAGATGGCAAAGCAATGCTCTCACCCAGAAAATGTAAGCCTAGAAGCCACAAACTTAAGGGCTATGCCACACGGAGCATTAGCCTTTCAATTTTCTATAAAAAGGGGACTTTTTACCCCTAAAATTAAATAGGATATGGCATTATGATAAAGGACACCTTTCCTAAGGAAAGACAATTAGAGATTATACAAAGGTATATATTCACATTTATATTTTTATTTCCTTAATATATATGCATACATATATATGTTTATATACACTAAATCGTATCTCTTTTAAAGTTTTTATTATGTAATAACAAAAACTTGGCTGTGGGTGGTACTGGCCTATGGAGAACATTGGCATTATTGATTTGGTTTACTGAACTAGGGGATCCTTGAACAAATTCTCTTGTGTGTCTCTGAAATCTACCCACTGTCTCTCAGCAAGCAAGGCACAGTAGCATCTGTGTGCTGGTTTTCCAGAAAGCAAATTCCAGATACTGTAACAAATAAAAGCTGTAATACTTCTTCTCGTCTTCTGCTGAGAAGAAAGAGTATAGGTCCCATGCAATCTGTGTCAAATAAATAATAGAATCCTGAGTAAACATTTCATGACCCTCCAAAAGATCTATCTACCTTCAAATGAGATATAATTAGGAACTCAGAATATACTCAATCTCCTACTACTGCTTTGAAGAAGCCATTGGTTGTCTCTATTCTTCATCCATAAGAATAAAGGCATAGTGGAAAGTCTAAGACCACTCAGACTTGAGATGAGACAAATCTTTCGGCAGAGGGATGAAACCTGTATGGATAATATTTGAATGGAATTTAATAATGGTTAGAGTAGAAAATAAAGATCAAAGAAAAACCTTTCCCTGGTCTCTTGGGACCTTGAATGTTCTGTCTCATTGTTTAAAATGACTCCTGATTTGGGTAAGGTCCTGAACAATTCTTCAAGCTTTCATGGCTAATAAAGTCAGAAAAACCTCCTGACCCTAGTTCAGGGGAACTCTTATCCCATGATACTGGGTCTTGGAGTTGGTGACTATCAGGACTTCGACACACAGTCTGGTGTTCTGGCAAACTCTTCCTGAAGGGCTTTCTTCAGCCTGATCTGATCCAGGGGACATAGAAATTACCATGTTCCCTATGGGTCCCAGAAAGACCATGGTTCTGGATGCTTTGCATCCAATCACACTGGATTTATTTTAAAAAGATTTCATTGCAGGAAAATGCATGTAACATACAATTTATCTCTTCACATTTAATTTTTTGTTTTGTTTTCTGAGGGTGGGGGGAAGGGGCAGAGGGAGAAGGAGAATCTTAAGTAGGGATTGATCTCACAACCCTGAGATCATGACCTGAGCCAAAATCAAGAGTCAGATGCTAAAAAAAAAAAAAAAAAAAAAAAAAAAGTCAGATGCTCAAAAGACTGAGCACCCAGGTACCCCTACCCTTTCACCATTTTAAGTATACACTTCAGGACAGTAAATATGTCTATAATGTTATGCAACTATCACCACCATCCATCTTCATCAACACTTTTAATCTTGTAAAGCTGAAACTCTATAACCATTAAAAAAAAATAATCCACCAAGCACTTGGCAATCACCCTTCCACTTTCTGCTTCTATGATCTTGACTACTTTAAGTGCCTAAGGAAAGATAATTAGAATCATACAGTATTTGTCTTTTTGTGACTGGTTTATTTCACTTAGTGTAATGTCCTCAAGTTTCATCCATGCCATAGCATATGTCAGAATTTCCACACTGGAATCTTCTTAAGGCTCAAAGAAAATATCCTATTTGCCTGATGTATTTGGGAGTACAGAAAAATGGCAAACTTTGAAGGCATTAGCAGGCCTCCCTACTTTTTCATCACAAACGCAGATGGAAATGCAGAAAATGTATTACTCATACAATTCTCATGGTTTGAAGCTTTCACCTCTATTACCATAGCAGGTACTATCCTCTATGGTAAGTAATATTTTTACATCTCTGTTCTACCTTACAGTCTACTGTAATTCTGAACTTCCTGAAACACTGATTTCCTTCTGCCATTTCCTAACAAAAGAGAATGCATGGCTCTTTACCTGTGATTCCCTTTCTAATTTTTATGGCCTTCCATCCCCTGCCTATTCCCCTGCTCATGGCTTATCCAGTCTGACTTTGACAGTTTGATTTGTTTACAGTTCCTCCTCCCCTCTCCAACCTTGCCATGACTTCCCTCCAAGCAGAATGCACTTCCCCACCCTACTGATACTGGGCTTGGATATGTCAGTTTTGCCAAATGGAGTGAATGGAAGTGACAAGTTGTTAGTTCTGAGCCAAAGATTTAAAAGGCATGGCAAGATTCTTTGGGCCCTTTTGAGCTTCTGGCATCTTCTATTACAGAGCATGTGCCAAGTTGTCAGAGATCCTGCAGCTTGAGTCCTAGGATGAGTAAATATGGCTTGTAGCCTAGAGTTAAATCCAGATGAACCCAGGAAATCTTAGCCAAACTCAGCAGAGGCATACCTAATCTGTGGACTCATGAGCAAGAAATAAATTGTTGTTGGTGCAGTCTATTAAGATTTGGGGCTTGTTTGATACACAGCAACATTGCAGCAAAACTGACTGATACACTAACCTCAAACTATACTCTTCATCTTGAGATATGTCTCTTGCTCTAACTTAGCTTTCTGGTCTCCAAATATACCAGACTTCTCTCTGCCTCAATTATGATCCTTGTGCCCTTTCCCTCCTCTACATTTGTAAATCCCAGGTCAAGCTCCCCTTCACATGTGAGATTTTCTCTAAATTTCCCTCTACAATTTGTAAACGTGTCCTCAAGTTTAATATGGACTGAAATCAATACCTTTTTATTCTGATTTATTTCATTTCTAAATAAAACGATTGACTCATCTTCACCTACCATTCTATTTCATGACACCTTGTTGAGAAAGTAGATTATCAATATAGTAGAAAATACTTTGGCATTGAGTCAAAAGGCAAGGGTCAAATCTTGCTTCTGATTAGAAACTTGAGCAAGTTACACAATCTCTCTGAGCATCAGTCTCATCACCTTCAAAATGGTGGCTATAATATCAGATTTAGAGGAAAGCATAAATAAGATGAAGTAACTCCATGCTCTACACCCCTTCCTCACTTACATTCACTAATGTCCACCCCATTCCAATCACTTTGTTTTATTACTTCTGTTGTGAAGAAAAAAAAAATCCTTTCACACAGATGATTGAAATAGATTTTCCATGAATTTTTATCAAATAGAAAAAAACAAATCAATCACTTTTCTAGTATTTTATGTGACATCAAATTTAAGCCCAGAAGTGCTAAGATTCATGTTAACTATAGTAGAAAGTTAATATATATTTCCTTCTTTGCAGGTCTAACCTAGAAGACAAACTAACAAGCCCACTTTAAAATTATTAGAAAACAATTAAAACATAAATTATATGGTCTGGATTTTTTTTTAAAGATTTTATCTATTTACTCAAGAGAAAGAGCACATTTACTTGGGAGGAGGAGCAGAGAAAGAAGAGATACTAGCTCTCCATTGAGGAGGGGGCATGTCTTAGAGCTCCATCCTAGGACCCCAAGTTGTAACCCGAGCCAAAGGAAGATGCTTAACTGACTGAGCCACCTAGGCGCCCCATATATTTTTTAAAGTTCAATAAAAATAAGTAATCCAAGTAGTCTAAGAAGTGAAAAAGTTTTTAAGAAAGCACTTGGGCTGAATATTATATCTGTAATATCAGGGTAGGCAGAAGGCTGAAAGAAAGGTGTTCCAGGTAGGGTGTGAATAACATCAATGAAGCCCAGTGGTAAAGGAATGGGACAGTTTATGCAAAGACAGTAGAAATATCAATCTAGAGGAATGGCTTTATGTACCAACCAGAAAACAAAATGAGATTTTTTTAATATAATGGGGCCAGATTAAGAAAAACCAGGAACAACAGTTCTGGTTATTTCAGCAACAACAACTGGGACTTTATGTTGCTGCTAAGAGTAAACTATTATGTGTTCTTGGAAAGAACAATGATCTAAAGGATAGACAGATAATAAATATAGTTTATTATTCTCTCAGCTCTTGATAATTATACAAAAGTATGCTGCATTTGTTAGCACTTCTACTTTTTTTTTCTCCCTCTTAGAGCCAGAAATGTATTTCCCTCAAGTGTAGACCTAGCAGAGGTAAAAACCTTTTTAATCAACCTTTCTAAGAATTATAGTAAATAATGATATCTTTTTTAAGATTTTTTTTATTTGTTCATGAAAGACACAGAGAGAGAGGAAGAGACATAGGCAGAGGGAGAAGCAGGCTGCCCACAAGGAGCCCAACGTGGGACTGGATCCTGCACCCCTGGGATCACTCCCTGCCAAAGGCAGATGCTCAACTGCTGAGCCACCCAAGTGTCCCTGATATCTTTTTTTTTCCCCTGATATCTTTTGAAATAATTTTTAAAAATCACAGTCTTGGAGTGCCTGGGTGACTCAGTTGGTTAAGTGTCTGCCTTCAGCTCAGGTCATGATCTCAGGGTCCTGGGATCCAGGTCCACAGGAGGCTCTGTATTCATTGGGGAATCTGTTTCTCTTCCCCCCCACCCCCCCCCGCTGCTTCTACCCTGCCCCTACCCCTGCTCATGCTCTCTCTCTCAAATAAATAAATAAAATCTTTTTAAAAAATAAACACAATCTTTTAGTATTTATAGTATATTGGTACTAATTCTTTTCCTCATTCCCTATATATCCCATATAAATCCCCTCTAGAGAAAAGCAGGAAGGATGAAGGAAATTCTATAAATGTATCTCATGATAAAAAACTATAATACTTAGTAATTTGAAACCCTTTATATCATGATGATCTTTGTCAATTGGGCAAACCATATTTACAAGTTCATTATGTGTATATTAATCTATGTTTGAAATGTAGATTTTTATCCTTTTAATTTGTAAAGTTCTCTTAAAGACAATTTTTTTTAAAGCTTTATTTATTTGAGATAGAAAGAGAGAGCACAAGCAGGGAGGAGGAGCAGAGGAAGAGGGAGAAGCAGACTCTCTGCTGAGCAGGAAGCCCAAGGTGGGGCTCAATCCCAGGACTCCGTGATCACAACATGAGCCAAAGGCACACACTTAACCAACTGAGTTAACCAGGTGCCCAAAGACAATTTTTTAGAATAACCATGGAGGCCAGATGATAAAGAGTTGATTTTGATAGAATTCCTCACAATATTGATAGAAAGATTGAGGTTTGAATGTCCCTGAAAATCATATTCCATCTCTCTAAAATTGGCTGGTAGATCAGAAAGCCTTAAGCTGTGACTTACTCTTCTCTCTGTCAGCAGTCATAAGGAGAGAGACCAGTGTTTCTTTTAAAACTTCTTGGCTTTTCTAATATATTCTTACTCTGAAAACAAAGGAAAAATCCCCTCAGTTACTTTGCCAAAATGTGAGTCTGATGTTAACATACATTGGCTGAACAATAGACAACATAGTAACAATAAGGAAAACTGATTTGTGGATGAAAAGAGAGATGACAGATACTGTTTGGTTTCATTGTCTTTTTCCTTTGCTGCAACTTCTTTTCTCTCTCCCTAGACCTGAGTCATAGTGACATTAGGACTCCCAGTTTCAGTGCCAAATCCTATAAATGACCCCATTCATGCCATGCTAATACCATGCTGTGGTGGGCAGGCTCAGCACAGCTTCCTACTCTGAAGTTTGCTTATGTTGCTCCCCCACTCCTGTTATATACCACATGGGACAAAATCCCAAAAACTTGATAGAAATTTTTATTTCTCAGTCCGAAACTAGTCACCTTTGATATCAATGAGTATAATACCCAGAGGGAGGAAAAAAAAAAGAATGATTACAGAATAATTGAAATGTTTTCACAGTGGATAATTGCATACTCAGTGAACTGGCTTAGGGGATCCTTTGTGCGAAAGGCTGCCAAAATAACAAAAAAAAAAAAAAAATGGGAGAGCTAAAGAAAAGAATATGGTGCTTTAAATCCGCTCTCTTAAATCTGAACATATGCTCTATCAGAAGTAAATGTATGCTAAATCTGATGCGGATTGTAATAGCTTCTGCTCCTAAATCTCTGAAGAGAGAATATTGATTTCCAGTTTGCTTTAATCCACTCCAAAGGGGAGCATAGGACCGCTACTTATTCCTGGTATCAAATGCTTTATAGTAGTTTCCTATAAAGGAACATTCCAGAGAAGCTTCAGGGAAGAAAAGGGGTCAAAAATCTAGGGTGACAATGAATATCATGCCTATCTATAAAAAAGTTAGATCTAATCTTCAAGGATTCATTCTTTCCCGGTTTAACCCTATCTTTCCAATTCGTTCTAGCCTAACCTCTTCAGTTCACTTCACTGTTCCTTTCAATCCTCATCCCTTTTGACCAGCTCTTTCCCTTTATTATGAGAACCACATTTCCAGCCCATGGAATTTTTCCATTCTCTGGCAATTTTTAGCTTATAAACCTTCGGGTACCAACTATCTTGTTGTAATCTCTTCTTTTTGGGTTTGAAGGTATTTTCTGTGATGTCTAATACAATGCTATCTATGTGCCTAGCAGATATTCATTCATTCCTAAGAGACCACTGGACCGCTTTGTAAAGTGCCAGGATAAATTGAACTTTTATAAGAACACCAAAGTCCTACAACAACAGATTCCGGGCAAACACATTGATAACATATTTAAACGACAGGCACTCAAATATCCACACACTACTTATTTTCAGTAGCAGGAACCTAGACATAGCCAGCGTAGAATTTGCAGAGGTGGGGGCAAGGATGGGGAGGAGGTTGTGGCTGGAGGAGATGGAATCCTAGGATGAGCCAAATAAAACTTTAAGCTGAATCCTTGATTTCTCAGTGGCAGGTATGGCTCAGCAAATAAGGATTACCCTTGGAAATATTTAATAAAAACACCCTGTTCTGTTCTGCTCAGTGGTGTTAGGAGGTAGACCACACTGTTGGGTATAGTCAAGCATTGCGCTTGTTGTTCAGAAATCTGTGTATTCTTTACAGCTCAATCAGTCACACCTAGGGAAAACATTCTCCCCTGGATTTCTCATCTGAAAACTGAGTGAGCGGGGTAGCACCTTTCTTACCTGCCACACAGTGTGGTTTTAAATTCAAATGATGGAACCCAGAGTTTAACAAAGAAGAGGCACCCAAAAAGCATTTGTTGAGTGAATAAGAAGGATGACAATTTAACTTGACCACATGTGACTGTGCATCATGCAAATTATTCGATACTATCCTCGTTAAATCAGGAAAACAGAACCAGGTATTTTCTGAGACCTTTTCACATTTCACCTTTTTTTCATGTTCTAATGTTGCTGTTATTATTTCCTGTGATTACATCTATAGCATAATTTTTAAAAGGAAAGGGAAATTTAAAATAATCTGTATAATTACTACCACTTCAAAGAAGTAGAAGGAAGAGATCACACCCCATCTCTTAAGTATGGCCTACTCAGTGACGTCTTTTCCAAGAGTATATCATAAAAAGGGGGGAAAAGAGTAATTTTACAGTAGTTACACACTACTTCAGCCAAAGGGTCATGGTTGACATCAACAGGACTAAGTCGTGCTGTTAATATGTACCCTTGATAGTGGTGCTTATACTCTGTCACCTTCCTCCCCCAAAACTTACACCACCATTCGAATAATGAGATAAACATCAGACACCCCAAACTGAAGGAAATTCTACCAAACATCTTACCAGTCCACCTCAAAATTGTCCAGGTCATTGGGACACCTGGGTGGCTCAGCAGTTGAGCATCTGCCTTTGTCTCAGGGCGTGATCCTGGACTCCCCAGATCTAGTCCCACATTGGGATCCCCTCAAGGGATCTTTCTCTGCCTGTGTCTCTGCCTCTCTCTCTCTGGGTCTTTCATAAATAAATAAATAAAATCTTAAAAAAAAAATTACCCAGGTCATCAAAAATAAGGAAAGTCTGAGCAGCTGTCACAGTGCAGGGGATCTTAAGAAAATATAACCAGTAAATGTAATTGCTATCAAGAGGGGGAATCTTGAGTAGAAAAAAAGAACCATACATTAAAAACAACAACAACAATAAACAAAAGAAATGTGAATAACGTATGGACTTACATTAAAAAATAATTTAGCAAAAAAAAAATTTAAAAAAAATTAAAAAAAATAATTTAGCTTCATAATGTATCAATATTGGTTCATTAGTTGTGATAAACACATCACATTAGTGTGAGATATTAACAGCAGAGCATCCTGGATGCCAGGTGTATGGAGACTCTACTCTCTTTGCCACCTTTCTGTAAATATAAGATTTTTACAATAAAAGCTTATTTAAAAAGATCAAAGCCTTGATCTCTCAAGTTAACTCCAAGGGGGTCCACGTTTGCTCTGCCTACTTGGTATAAAACCTGGGCACAGCGGCCCTGTCCTTTTTTGAAATACTGACTCCTGAGTTCTTTATTTTTTTAGAATTTATTTATTTATTCATGAGAGACACACAGAGACAGGCAGAGACACAGGCAGAGGGAGAAGCAGGCTCCATGCAGGGAGCCCAATGAGGGACTCGATCCCAGGACCACAGGATCACGCCCGGAGCCGAAGGCAGACGCTCAACCACTGAGCCACCCAGGTGTCCCTGACTCCTGAGTTCTGATTGGGATCCATGTGTATGTATGTGTTTACCTTATCTCATATCAAGTAGTTTCTGTTTCATGTACATTAATTAAAACAAGACTATTTTGTAGATGCCAATTTAGACATATTTACTCCCTTCTTATTTAGTAAATAATATGACTATGTTGTGACTAATATAGTATACGGCTCTTCTGGGAAGCATTATTATATATAGCTCAAGCATCCAGAATGCTGCCTGAAACATTTTAGACAAAGAATGATAGTAAGTGAAGTTAAAAACAAAACACTAGGTAGGAATTTAAAGAATTAGACCCTTGGTCCTATCTCTGTTACCAAATCGTTGGGTGACTTAGATAAATCTAATCATATGTCTGAGCAGATGTTTTATTTTAAAGAGATATATTGGGGTTCTGGTCATTCACCTGGAAAGTAGTGTTCATTGGTGCTCACCCCAATTTAATGCCACTTGAGAAAGTTCCCTGAATATATGTTTTTTATGACTCCTTGTTACAAAAAGAGGAACTGGTTGTTTGGCTGCAAGGCAGAAATTATATTCCCAAAGCTGGAGCTATAAGCACAGTCACTAGTACTGGACAGGAAAAAACACACACAGGCGCGTGTGTGCACACACACCCACCCACCACCACCCACACTGCTTAAGAAAAGTGACTGGATCCACAGAGGCTCTTTCCATTCCTCCATACTTGTTGAAAAGTTTGAGGTGCTAGATGCTACAATCTACTATTTATCTTGGCTTAAAAAAAACAAGAGCAGAGTAATTCTATTCTGTGTTCCTTAAATAGGTGTGGAGGCTGTATGTATGTGCCTAGTCCTTAGATTTTCTCTTTAGTGCTGAAAAATTAGTTCCCTTCTTTATTAATGAGGCATCAGGGGATGACAGAGGTGATTTTTTGGTTGAACTTTCATTGTCTTAATTGCAAATCCAGCATCTGATGCCTCCATTGATTCCTGCTAGAGCCAGGGAGCATATCTCCTAGTCAAAGTAACTGTGCCACTAAAGAGACAGCACTCTGGGAACAGTCATTTAACATGAGTAAAAACAGAATTTCATTTAAGAAAAATCAAAGAAGTAATTCACAAATGATTCCCACAACTCTTTGGAGAAGCTTGGGCAGCCACAATAAGTTTATCATGTTGTTGATACAGACAACAGTCTAAACCACCCCGGGGGTCTGTGGGAAATCAAACCCCAGGGGGCGGGGTAGATAGAAGCTTTCTGGGAGAAATTCCCAGGCAACTGTGAGTGTGGTTCTAAATGAGACTGGTGGGAATTTCCAACATAGACGGCACTTTGGGGGGCCGGGGCAAGACAGAAAATCTTTTTCTTTTGGACTGGGGCTGGGAATATTTCTTTCAAGCAAAATCTAAGCACCCACCAGTTGGACGGGTTGCTTAGAGCCAAGTTATAAATGATTAATTTATCAAGGAAAAGAAACAGTGCCTCTTTGCTAAGCTTTGTAACGGGGTTCATATAAATTTGCGTAAAATATTATGTGGGATTAGCGTAGCCAGCCAGGAATTGAGCTACAGGAGCCAAGTGGAGGGTGGGAGCTTAGCCAACAGGAGAAGCAGGAGATGAAGTGGATCAAGCTCGCCAAGCCAAGGAGGCCAGCCAAACCAGAGCTACAGTAGCATAGAAATGAGAAGTGAGAGTCTGGCTCATCTGAGGGGTGTTATCATTATTAGTATTGCTGTTGTTGTTTATGAAATAGAATTTCATCCCCTCTTTCCCCCAAATAATATTCTCCTTACATTCAAGTTTAATAAGAATATACGATTACTAAAGATGACAACAGGGAAGTTCATTTGCTTTTTAGGTTAAGTTCGACCTAGCAAAGAGATCCAGCAGGTTGGGAAGTGGAAGAGGAAGGACACGGATGGCCCTCCAGCCCCATAATGGCTGGAAGGCAGTAGGGAGACCTAAATGTAGAACACGGAGCCTACATTATTTACTCCCATAATCCCATGTGAGAGTCAGATCCAGAGGGTCATAACTTTTGTCCAGAGACTCCACAAGGCTTTGCTTTGGCTTATTCTTTCCATGATGTCTTCCTGGAGCCACTTTCCCTAGAGTTAGGAGTGGAAGCTGTCAACAGTTTTATCAGGACAGGCCTGATTATGTCTCCTCAGCTCCACTCCAGATAGTAGACTTATTCAGCAATATTCCTACTGGGATAAAAGTACAAGGAATTGGTCAGAATTAATACATTGAGGTCACACATCTTCCATTGTGGCCAGATCCAGTCAGAATCTAATGTACACTTGTGGACACCCTCCAACCCCCCATGATCATCCTGCACTTCTGGCAAAGGTCCCAAGTAGTAGCAGGTATGCTACCCACAGAGGAAGTGTGCCCCTCCTCACATTCCAACAGGTCTTCTTTCCCTTCCTCAGGGTTCCCAACACATTCTCCACAAGGAGGTCTAAACCAAAAGGACCCCAGTGATTTGTCAATAGTGGTTCCTCCAGGACAGATGAAGGGGAACCACCCTTCCTGACCAAGCCTGTAAGGAACTGCCCTGCTCTGTCTCAAGAGGGAATTATTTCTGGCTCCACTTCCAACCCCTGATGCACAACACACACAGTGTACAAGAGCACAAGGCGCATCCCAGCTCTGAGGGCATTATTCCAATATGACTCCTGTCTGTGCCCCCCACCCCCACCCGGCCAACAACAAATGTACAGGCACATGGAGGAGAAACAACCCTTCCATGCCTTCAGCAAATTCTGTGGGCTCTGCGCAGCTGAGAAGAGGATGACATTCTTTTTACTTTCAGCTGGAGCTAATCTGACGATCTTCTCATAAACACAAACTGAGAGATTTCTTGTGTTCTGGAAAGAGACAGGGTGAAGTCTGGACTTTTGCCCTAAGCCATGGTAGAGGGAGTTCCCCTCTTGGAAAAGGAAGTCTTGCCAGCTATGGCTGGCCTCACAAATGCCTAGAAATGGGTATTAGCATAGCCAACCATGGTCCCTTTGTCTGAGATTTTTTTTTCATTTAGTCCTACTTTGGGGGAGCCTACCTTTGATTTGCTGGAGTCGATGAAAATAAGTTTTCCTGACTGCAGGTGCCTTCTGGTGATCTAGGGCACAAGAGAACTATAAGCTTCCCGTGAGACTCTCTGGCCCTACCAAACACCCATCTCCATTGCCTGTGTACTAGCTGAGGGGTGTGCTCACAGACAGGAGGCACGGTGTACGACCATTTAGTGAGAACTGGGGCATTTGATGTTTTCTTTTTCTTTTAATTCTCATGACAACTTCATGAGGTACATTTTCATTTTATAGATACAGTTACAGATTCTAAATACATAACTTCCCTGAGGATATCTAGCTTAAGAAGTTCTAGTAAGTTCTAGCTTGACCTCAAACCCAGGTCTGTGTGACATCAGAGCCCAGGTTAACGATGCTGGGCCACCTGTTTAATAACGCCCTGAAATTCTGTGTCCCAGAAAATGAGTTCTTAACCTGGCCACTCCGCAAGTGTCTCCCTCAGAATCAGAACCTGATAATGCTTAAGCAAAACTTTTGAGATCTCCCTGCTCAAAAGCACAGCTACTCTTTTTGCCTTCTATAACAGAGAAAGAACCTCAGGTCCCACAGAAGTGATGTGCCTGAGGACACATAGTGACCTGTGGAGCCAACATTCAAATAAAAGATTTTTATTTTGTCTTCTCCTACAGTCATTTGATAGTGAAATAAAATCAGTAGGAAAGGAATAAAAGCAATTCCTCCCTTTCACTGTGAAATAGAGACAGCCTAATGCTGCCAGGTGAACTGAACTGTTTTCCATCCTGGGACATGACTAGTATTTTTACTTCTTCTTTTTTTTTTTTTTTTTTTTTAGTATTTTTACTTCTGTTTATGAATTTTCCATTTTGCCCCAAGATAGATAATAAGAGCTACCAAGAGTGGAAGATGATTTAGATGATGATTTAGAGGATGAAAATTATCTTTGCTAAAACTTCAAACAGAAAGAAACCGTTCTATACTTGCTTTTTTATTAAATTTCATGACATCTAAATAATCACACAAAGAGCAATCTTCTATACTTGCTTTTTAATTAAACTTCATCACAGCTAAATAAGCACATAAACTCAGATTTTTCCTTCAGTAGGCGGTCTTGTGCCAAAACTCTCATGTTCAAATCATTCTCAGCTTAGTAAACAAAGCCATTTTCCAGCGTTTAGAAAGTAAAATGATCCATCAGTATTTGCTGATATTAAATGATACTTGATCTCCGTGTACATCATCTGTCTGCTGTATCAGAAACTCCTTACAGGCAGGATTTTTTTTTCTTATTAATCTGTATATCTCAGTGCCTATTTGAGAGCTATGCAGAGAGTAATTGATTGACAAATGTTTGAGGATGAAAGATAAATGAATAAGGCTGGCTGATACGCAAATTATCTATTCCCCTTTTCCAGGGAGTCATGATCTTTAATTGAAAAACTGGTAGGGAAGGAAAAACCAGATTCCTTGTTTTAAATGTGAAGAAGCCATTCATCCATTAATCCTTTCACCACTTAATTATTTCATATACTTGTTCAGGTGTACATCCACTCCCCCTGCCATGTCCCAGGCACTGGGCTGGGGAGCTCTTAGCAGCTCACATCTGATGAAAGGAGGCAGATCAGTAAAGGTGGACAAGTCCAATGAGAAAGTAGAAAAGAGAAACATCTAACCCAGTTCCCAGGCCCCAGAACTACTTTAATCTTAGGGAAAGAAAATAACTTGGATGCTTGAAATTGGAAAGGCACAAATAAGTTTGGTTATCCTTTGGGTAACCACAAGATGTTTTTCAAACTATTACCCCAACTCAAGGTATCCCATTGTTATGGTTCTGCCCTTGATGACATCATGTCAATGCTCTTCTTCAGATGTCTCAGTTTCCTTCCTCCTACCCAAAGCGTATTTTTGCTGGACAAATAGCCCTCTCTATTCTCCCTTGGGGTCTATTTTCCCAGTCATTGTTGCAGTCGACCCTTCTTTTCTCTATGGTAGATGCTTGCATGATGGCCTTGATATCTGAGAACCTACCATTAGCAGGATTTTGTACTCGATAATGGGCATACAGACATGGATGCCACTTACAAAAAAAGCAAGGAGTTTGCTAAAGTTTTATGTTTGGTTTCCCTGAATCATTTAGCTAAATGAATATACTCTACCTTTAAGAAGTAGTATGGTTTGGAACACGCTGCCTCCATTTAGATCCTTTCTAAGAATCTTCTCTCCTTTTCCTCAAAAACTCAAAAGGGACATGTACTTTATTCATTTATTTATACTTAAATCTGGGCACTTGCTCTGAGGAACACTGTGTTAAGGATTGTGATCATATTCATCCCTGGTGGCACTGACAGTCAGAGGGACTCACAGTCCATTGGGAGGGACTAGTGAATAGTAGGGTGTTATTGTGGAGTGCTTTGGAGGCACAGAGGAGAAGCACCTCAGGCAGTGTAAGCGTTAGAAAAGGCATCAGGAGGAAACTTCATCTAAGCCAAGACTCGAAAAAGGAATTTGAATTAGCTTGATGGTAAGATGATGAAAGAAAGTACCAGCAGTAGGAATAGCCTTCAGTTATGACACATGCTTACAGAATCTGAAAACACGCTTTCACATACAGAAAGACAAATATTGCATTACCTCATTTAGACATGGAATCAAAAAGAAAAAATATACTGCACTTATAGTAACACAGTAGAATGATGGTTAACAGAGGAAGAGGGAAGGTATTGATCAAAAAGCACAAACTTTCAGTTTTAAGAGAAATCTAAGGTACAGCATGGTGATTATAGCTAGTAGTAATGTACCATATGCTTGGAAAAAAGGAAACATATATTGAAACAAAAACACAAGAATACAAATGTTCACAGCAGCCTTATTCACAATAGTCAAAGAATGAACATTACCCAAATGTCCACCAATGGATGAATGGATAAACAAAATGTGGCACATCCATACAATGGAGTATTACTCAGCAATAAAGAGGAATGAGGTGATGCTACTAGATGGATGAACCTTGAAACATCATGCTAAGTGAAAGAAACCAATCATGAAAGGTCACATATGATGTGATTCCATTTATATGAAACGTCTAGAATAGGCAAATTCATAGAGACAGAAAATGGATGACTGGTTGCCAGGGGCTGGAGGGTGGGGAAGAGACAGGTGAGGGGAGGAGGAGAGAATGAGTAATGGGTACAGGTTTTCCTTTCAATATGATGAAAATGTTTTGGAATTTAGAGGTGGTGGTTGTAAAACACTGAGAATGTACTAAATACCGCTCAAATGCACACTCTAAAACAGTTAATTTTATGTTCTGTAAATTTCAAATCAATAATTAGAATGAATAAATAAATATATAAAAAGTAAAAATAGGTTTTGCATCCATTGCTCTCTGAATCCATTGAAATTAAAGGCCAATTTCAGAAAAATAAAAGGATTTTTCTAGAGTTCATCTAGTATTTCTCTTTCACTCCTAATATCTTATAATAATAGGAAAATTTATAAAGCACCTTGATATCATTTACCACATAAAATATTCCTGAACTAAGTTTACAGAAGTCATAGAATAAATTAGTCAATGTATCCCAAGCCTGTAGTGCAATGCAAATATGCCCGAGATTTTAGTGCAGAAGAGGTGCAGAAGAACATTCAAGACAGGGAAGGATAGAAGTGCCATTTTTCTATTGATCAGGACATGATCAGGACAATTGTTTCCTTATATAATGGTCCATGTGTACACAAAAGTGCACATATGGGTTTGTAGTCTATGTCTCTATCTTTAGAATTACTGTAAAAAAAAGAACACACGGTGGTAGAAATAGAAAATATTGGAATGAGAAATACAATTTTTACATTTGATTTGTGTTTTTTGAAAAACATTTTATTTTTTTATTTATTTTTTTTTAAAAAACATTTTAATCTGAAGAGCTTATGCAGGTTAATTTTATTATGTCTCTGACATGGAGAATTGGCTACCGAGTGCTGTTAATAGTTTCCCTATCTTGACTTTAAACTCAATAAGTCCAAGACAGTATATCCTATTAACTTGGTTTTCCTATGTTCTAGCATGGTGTGGTTTAACGTAAGTCCTTGACAACTATTTGTTAGGTGAGTGAATATGAGAGCTCCCTGCTTTAATCAGAAAAGACTGCACAAAGGAGGGGTTTCAGCCTGGCAGTTGTTACAAGCAGGGAAAACAGTGAAGGGAAAGACTAAATGTAGGACCTGGGGCTTTGACCTTGGCCCATGAGTACATTTTCATGGCTAAGCTGTCAGTCATACACAGAGGGTAGGTGAAATTTGGATGGCGATTTGTTTGCTTACATTAAAGTGATCAAGGATGCTGTAGCGTGTAGTAGAATTTTTAAGACAAATGATAATGCTGTGGAATCTATAGCTGAAGAACCGGTTTTACAATAAAATTTGTTATATTATGTAGGAGAAGCCAGCGAAATGTATGAACTCTGTGTGAGGATCTCCTGAGCATAGTGTTTTTAAAGAGTGTGGCTTCCTGGTCAGACTCCCTGGGTTCACATCTCCGCTCTGCCATTTGCCAGCTGTATACCTTGGGGTAACTTACTCAACCGCTATTCCTCAGACTTCTGATCTTCAATGAGGATAATCACATTTACCTTGCAGTGCTATTGTAAAGGTAAAGTGAGTTAACATACTTCAAAACCAAAGGATGATTTTTGCACATATGAAGTGCATAATAAATGTTTATTTACTACTCTATTGCATGGGTTACAGAGGATCAGGTGGTCCTACCAGCCCAGAAATCTCTGGCATGGTTTACTCTTAGCTCCTCCCTGGCTTAAAATTCTCACCATGGAGAATTTAAGTGTAGAGAAAAAGAAAGGTTTCCAGACAGCCATTTTTTAAGTGTGCATAAATTACTTCAAAAAGAGAAAAAAATCATAACATCATTATGTGGTGGGTGTGATGGTTAGTTTTATGTGTCAGTTTGACTCGTCAGTGGGTACCCTGGTTAAACATTATTTCTGGGTATCTTGGAGGATGTTTCTGGACGGGATTAATATTTGAATTGGTGGACTCAGGTACATTGCCCTCCCCAATGTGTGTTGGTATTATCTAGTCCACTGAGGGTTTGAATGGAACAAAAGGTGGAGGAAGGAGGAATTAGCAATTAGCATCTTTTTAAACCCTGCTTCACTGTTTGAGCTGGGATAGCTCATCTCATCTTTTCTGACCCTGAGACTAAGATATATATAATATTTATTTTCCTGGTTTTCAGGCCTCTGTACTTGGAATGAATTACACCACATGCTTTCTGTGGGACTTCTCAGCCTCCATAATCATGTAAGCCAATTCCTCATAATAAATATCTTTCTCTCCCGCCCTCCTTCTCCCTCTCTCTATCTCTGTCTCTGTCTCTCTCTATGTATATAATCTATTTATATTATATGATATATTTGCATTATATAAATATACTTCATATATTTATATATTTATGTATATACTATATAATATATTATATAAATATAATTCTGCCAATAAGAAAAATAGATCCTCAAAAGGGAAAAGTTACCTCTCAAAACTTATTGATGTACCCAAGATTATCATTCCATGTATCTACCTCTTAATCCCCTTTTTATTTCACATCTACATCAAATCTTCTTCCATTAATATAATTGCCAAGATGATAGAATGCGGGCTGATGTTTGATGGCCTTCAGAGAAGACCTTGAAAACCGAAGGGAAAGTAGGGAACACCCTGCCTTATAGGCAAGGGACAACCCAAAGATTATCAACCAAGAAGCATCCCCTAGATAATAAAGAAGAAGAGAGGAAGCATTGATGATGAGGAGGAAAACATTTGCTTAACACAGAAGGTTTCTTCCATGATGTGAAAAGGTAAGAAAGAGGTGCTAGATGGAGGTAATCCCTGCATTTCCCAGGTGTCTGGCTGAGAGGATGAAAAAGAAGAAATGGGAACTAAGAAAGTCTGGGATGACTGAGTCTGACTTTCTTTGGAGATTTCCAGAGCATCTATCCTGGAGCTTCACAGTTGGAGGGAAGTAAACATCCAAACCCAATAAATGTTCTAAAAGAAAGCAACCCTCAAGGGGTGCCTGGATGGCTCAGTAGGCTAAGTGACCGACTCTTAGTTTCTGCTCAAGTCATAACATCAGTGTCATGAGATCCAGCCCTGCTTCAGGACTTCTTGCTCAGCCAGGAGTCTGCTGGAGATTCTCCCCCCTTCTCTTTCTGTCCCTCTCCCCTCCCCCACTTTCTCTCCCTCTCAAATAAATAAAGAAATAAATCTTAAAAGAAATAAACAAAAGAAAACAATCCTTGATGAAGAGTTTTTTTTTTAATTTTTGAAGAGTTTAAATGTCTCCTACCCACTTAACAGAAATTGGTATTTGATGGGATTTTTTTTCAGCAAGATTGAAGGTTTTACAAGAAATCTCAAACCCTGTGCAACTTTTCTTCTGAGAAACCTGAAGGTCTTCAAATTTCCATTGTAACAGCTGATGATGATTGCAGTGTGACCCCAGAATAGCATGACTGTGAGTAACGGTCTAGGACATCACAATGTTTTGACTTGATGCTTTTTTTCTTTTCTATAATATGCAAGCAACATGTTTTATTGGTAAAGTGGATTTTAATTTATGTTTATTCTTTGCCACTGACATATTATAAAACCAGTAGTTTTCATAATTTGAGAGAGTCAGGACACCAGATATTTGCTATGTAATTTTTTTTATATACTCAAATGCCTTTAGACAAAACAAGAGCCTAATTTAGCCACCCACTAGCCATGAAAGCATCTGGGGCACATAATATTTTTTCCATGGGGCCTGGATGACTGCTTTTGGTGCTTGTTTATTTGATCTGGGAAAACACAGCTCACAAACAGCATCTGGATTTCAGAGAAGGTTCCTATATTTGCCCCCAAATTCTCCCTTTCAGTCAATGCTATCCAAGTGACTCATCTGCAGGGTCAGAGAGTTGAGTTGCTCAGCAGAGACTAAAATGTAAGACTCCCTGGCTCATTCCCTGTAACCACCAAGCCCTACAATCTCCTCCATGGGTGTGTGGCATGGGAACCTGCATGAGGTTTTGCCAAGACCACCAGGGACTGGGAAGAAAACCAGATCTTATAGCCCAAAAGTGGGCAATACAGTTCTGACAAGGGTAAGAGGGACCCTGGAGAGGTTTTCGAAGTTGTTTGTTTGGTTTAAAGAGTTCCCTGCTAAGAGCAGAAGCTGGGGTGCGGTGGGAGGAGAAACTTTTTTTTTCCATTAAAAGGTGTGACTGAGAACTTGCAATTTTTGATGACATGTTTCTCCCCGAGAGATCTTCACTATTGGCAGTCCCATTTGAGACACCGATGAAAAGCTGTGGGGCACAGTTTTCCAAGGTCTCCAAGAGAAACGCAACAGTTGTAACTTAATCCAGTTCCAGTGGGGCGAGTAGCTTAGAGTAAATGAAATAAATAGCAAGTGGCGCTTCTCGAACACTTGAGCGAAGGTGAAACAAGGCTAGGTCATGTCAGTGTCAGCTTGACCTGTACCTCTTATCAGCCTGAGAATTACGGCTTCCCCCGGTTTTGCCCAGCTCCTTTATTTACTTTATTGAATAACGTCTGGAAGCAGGCCACCTACCTAGCTTGACCTCCCTACCACTGTGGTTTTCAGCAATCTGTTTTCGGCAGATTTAACGCCAATCTGTTTTCACTGATTTATTGTATTGCTATGGCATCATTGAGACACACCTCGCCATGAAAGGAATGTTCATGGAACATGGAGATTTCTGTCATTTTAATGAATGCACAATAAGTTTAGACAAAGTGAAGAAATAGCTCATTTCTCAAACAGGCTCGTTAGCTGGTGACCCAAGTTAATGTCTAACTCTGGGCTTCTCACATTTTTTTTTTAAGATTTATTTGTTTATTTAAGAGAGAGAGGGAGAGAGAGCATGACAGGTGGGGGGGGGGGCAATGGGAGAGGGAGAGAGAGGGTCTCAAGTAGACTCCTTGCTGAGAAGGGAGCTTGACACTGGGCTCGATGCCATGACCCTGAAATCGTGATGCTGAGCTGAAATCAAGAGTCAGGTGCTTAACCAATTGAGCCACCCAGGTACCCCTGGGCTTCCACATTTTTAATCTTCTTTTGTTTCTTTTTTGTTTTTAACTTAATTTTTGACATAAGGAAGAAGATTCCAGTTACTCTGCAATGTGTGAAATCAAGCTCAGTTATATCTTCAAACATGGTAAGTCTGCTAAGAACTGAAAAGTATGATTATGTTTAAAGGAATACACAAAATACAGGTTAATACTTATATAGCAGTAATTACATAGGGCCATGTCCTCAAAACAAAAAGAAAAAAAATCAAGCTTTTCCCTTCTTCTTGTAAGTGGGGGAACCTAATATTTAAATGTTACTAACTTCCCACAAAGACAGTCAATATTTAAATCCCTGGACTTGGGCAGCCCGGGTGACTCAGCGGTTTAACGCCGCCTTCATCCCAGGGCGTGATCCTGGAGACCCGGGATCAAGTCCCACATCAGGCTCCCTGCATGGAGCCTGCTTCTCCCTCTGCCTGTGTCTCTGCCTCTCTCCCTCCCCTTCTGTGTGTCTGTCATGAATGAATAAATAAAACCTTTAAAAAATAAACAAATAAAAATAAAATAAAATAAAATAAAATAAAATAAAATAAAATAAAATAAATAAAAAATAAATCCCTGGACTTCTTCCATAGATGTATGCTGGATTAAGTTCCCTTACTCTTCGTACTTTTTCTTTTTTTTCTCTCTCTCTGACTTTCTCCACCTTTTCTTCTCCTTCATCCCTTTTTCTCTTCCTCTATCCATAATTTCACACCTCTTGGCTCTAGGATATCTTTTTTGTTTGCTTGTAATTTCTTCTGCCCTAAATGACAGTGCTTCTCTTGTCTTCTTGTAATATTATATTCTTGAGACTCACAGCTTTCTTTGTCATTTTAAAGTAAATTCATTGTTACAGACCAGATCTATGTTTTATTTATGTATTCTACAGTTCTGAAGAAATGTGCATAGCATTCAGAAACTTTGTTAGAAGCCCTCTCAAATCTTTCCAATGCTTTTATGGTGAAACATTATCCATCCCAAAGCTAGATATCTTTGGTAGCAGCCATTGTCCAGCCCTGAATGATAATACTGGTAATGAAAAAAATAAAGATGAATATACCAAATTCAGGCTTTAAATAAATCCCACACCACATTTTCTTTCCAACACGTCCATAAAGTCTCATAATTTGGGGAGGCGGGGTTGTAGGTTAGTATAATCATAGCCTTTGGAATAGATAAACCTGACTTCAGATATTGGCTCTGCTACTCACTAGTTCTGTAATCATGACTAAGTTCATCTCTCTCTGCCTCATTTTCCTTATAATGCCTACTCTGTAATATTATGGTGAAGATCAATGAGAAATATCATGCATAGTATTAATATTACTGTATGTCTCATAGTATACATTCAATGGAGCTTTAATGTGATGGGCAAATATTTTTCATTGATGGGAAAGCAGTATCAAAACGGCCACCTTATGTAACTCACATTATTAACTTAAATAGCGTAAGAAAAAAGCACAATTTCTACAGTTTAAGTTAAATACAACTAATTATTTTTCATAGAGATAGTGTCTTGATTTGAGTCTTAACTAAATTAACTTTATTATAGACTCTGGCTTTGGGACATCTGGTACATTACTCTGGATGTTAAGCTGTCTTCGGAATAAAGTTTTCTCCCTACAGTGGTCCCTAGCTGGTTGGTGGCAAGGCAACATTAGTCACCATAATATACTAAGCACATTGTCACTGCAAAGGGATTACCAAGGGGCCCTATTCCATTATTTCTATAATTCCCCAGGACAAATTACCTGAGCTCATTTACAAACCAGGTCTAGTATAAATCCAGAATGTCATAAACAGAGCCCAGAAATTTGTATTTCTCCTGGTTTTCTAGGGGCCATGAATACATTTAAGAATCGTAATGAAAGCTATATGTGACATCCATCACTTTCCTATTTTTTTTTTTAAGATTTATTTATTTATTCTAGAGGGAGTGAGCTAGAGCATGCATGCAATGGCAGGGGCAGGGAGGGAGCAGCAATGGGAGAAGGAGAGAAGCAGACTCCTCACTGAGCACAGAGCAGGATATGGGGCTCAATCTCATGACCTTGAGACCATGACCTGAGCTGAAATCAAAATAAAATAAAATAAAATAAAATAAAATAAAATAAAATAAAATAAAACTGAATATAAAAGCAATTATCTTGAATTTAAATGGTCTAATGCTCTAATTACTTGAAAATTCCAGGCTAGATTTAAAGAAAAAAACTACTCTTCTGTTTATCGGAGACAAATTTGAATATCGTGGCACAGAATATTTGAAATTTCAATGATGAGGATATTATATTGTATAAATACTAACCAGAAGAACGAAGGTATATTAGGCAAATTTATTTAATGTCAAAGTAAACTTTAAGAAAAAAATATAAAAGATTTCTAAAAGGCTGTTTTCTTTAAGGTAAAAAGCTTAATTCACCAGAAAGAGATATCAATTATAAGTGTCATGTACCTTAAGAACATAACCTCAAAATATATAAAGAAAGGCTGAGTGGGAAATATCAGAAAGGGAGACAGAACGTAAAGACTGCTAACTCTGGGAAACGAACTAGGGGTGGTAGAAGGGGAGGAGGGCGGGGGGTGGGAGTGAATGGGTGACGGGCACTGGGTGTTATTCTGTATGTTAGTAAATTGAACACCAATAAAAAATAAATTAAAAAAAAATAAAAAAATAAAAAAATAAAAAAAAATAAAAAAAAAGAAAGGCTGACAGAAATAAAAAGAAATAAATGAGTTTATAATTAAAGAGGGAGATTTTAACACAGCAAGATAATAAATATAACAAGTAGACAAGAAAATACATCAGTAAGGAGGTAGAAGATTTTAATAACATGATTAACCAATTTCTTAGTTGACTATAGGGGCACCTGGGTAGCTCATTGATTGAGCATCTGCCTTTGGCTCAGGTTGTGATCCTGTGGTCCTGGGATCGAGTCCCACATCGGGTTCCCCACAGGGAGCCTGCTTCTCCCTCTGCCTATGTCTCTGCCTCTCTCTCTGTCTCTCATTAATAAAGAAATAAAATCTTTTAAAAAATTACAATGAAAATTGGGAAAGATTTTGATCTGGCTGAAAATAAAACTACATATCAAAACTTGTGAAATGCCACTAATGCCATATTTAGAAGTTTACAATGGTGGATACATTTATTAGAAAAGAAGCAAGTCTGAAAATAAATGAGCTATCATACATCTTAAGAAATTAGGAAAAGAATATCCAATTGAACAAAAGAACGTAAACAGAAGAAACTAATAAAGATAAAAGAAATTAATGAAATAGTAAACAAATAGACTAATAAAGAAGGAAGTTTCATTAAAAAAATATAGCGAAATTAATCAATGCTGGACAAGACTACCAAGAAAAGAAGAAAGAAGGTACAAATAAGCAATGCCAAAAATGGAGAAGGGAGCAGCAGTGCTGAAGAGCCTGCGAACCTCTGAAAAAATCATCAGAGGCAATAAAATGATGTTGAGATTTGCTTTAAAATAATCCAGGGGAAGGGGGTAGTGGGAAGAATATGGATGAGATAAATTGGCATGTGTTAAAAATTGTCAAAGCTGTGAGATGAGTACCAGCTCTCTAATTTAGCATATGCTTAACATTTTCCAGGGTGGGAAAGGAAAGGAAAGGAGGAATGAGAGGGAAGGAGGAGGAAAGCAAAGAAAGAACTCAGCAGAGTATTATTTGTAAAGTGACTACATGTCTAGTTTATACTTTTTGACCTGATATCCCAACTGCTTCCTATTTTCACTTGAGTTGCCTTTTGTGACAAAACATTACTTTTAGTACTTATAATAAAATCATCTGGATGGATTGTGTAGACCTCTTCTTTGTACTGTCACCGTCTACTGTGGCTTTATCTAGTGGTGTATGAAATGTACGCTCAGGGCACCTGGGTGGCTCAGTTGGTTAAGCAGACGTCTGCCTTGGGCTCAGGTTATGATCTCAGGGGTCCTGGAACCCAGCCCCACATCAGGCTCTCTGCACAGTGGGGAGTCGCTTCTCCCTCTCCCTCTGTGTCTCCCCGCATGGCCCACTTGTGCTTTCTCTCTCTCTCAAATAAATAAAATCTTAAAAAAAAAAAAAAAGAAAGAAAGAAAGAAATGTACGTTTAGTGAACAAGGTTCTCACTATAAAACTGAAGATGTTTATAATCATAAACTAACCCTAACCAGACTCAGTGCAGCAAACACCTCCCTTCACAGGCAGCAAGGAAGGCACTCACTGATTAAATTAGTTCATTTTGCAGGAGGACAGCACCAGCTGACGCTGGGCTCCGGGGAAGATAGGAGACTAGTCATCTGACAGCCCCTGTTGGCTACTTGGCATTCTAGTGAGTTATGCCATGATTCATGCTGAGACTATGAGATGCATGAAACCACCAGGCTTGCAGAGGTGGAGTCTATGAGAAAAGTGAAAAATTACAGGTTACATGAGGAATTTATGTGGGAAAACAGCTGTGCAGCCCTGCCAGAAAGGGTATGGGCTAGAAAAATCTTAACTCTCTTGCTATAATGGTTTTGTCATTCACTGACTGGAGTAACATGTAGAACTATCTATATGTTTCTTTTACTGTTTGGTGATGCTTTTTTACTTTCTAAAAAATATTTTTGAATTTCAAAAAGCATATTTGGTAAAAATAAATTCTGGATTTCAGTTTCTCAAGAATGTTGCTGATAAACATCTGGACTACACAAATTGGAGTTTACATTTACCCAGTCATCATGGGAGTCAATGTTATTCCTGCTACACACACAAAAAAAGACAGAAGATACAAATTTACTAGCGTATCACTATCTTACTACAAAATTAATATTTGAGATTATTTCTGAAAACCAAAACAAGCAAAAGCAGCTGCAAAAGGTATATTTATATATCATGACTTTCCATTTAGATCAAATGACTGGTCTAAATTAATTCCACTCATTTTGTTAACATAAGATTCCTTGCACTCATATGAAAAGTAAAGTGACAGCTATGAATATATTGGCTCCATTAGTTCTCTAACTTCCTAAACATGTAAGCACTGGCTTTATTCTAGTGTCATCAGACACTTCAAATAGAAAATCAGTTAATTCAACAACTCTTCTGTTGTTTACACAGAGTGAAATGCTTGGAAGTTTATTCTGTTGAAAGTCAGAATGGGACATTTTTGTGAATGCTATTATAAATTTTCTTTAAAAGTTCAACAATAAAGACAAGATTATTCATTTCTGTGATAAAAATACAAATTTTGGTGAAACATGACACCAATACAAGGTAAAATTCTTAATTTCAAATTTGTGTCTTAGTCATTAGTTGTGCTATACACATAATTTAAAATTACACTCAAGAAACTACTACTTGAAATCAAAGCTCCAGTTGTCAATACTTACAGATATATATAAATTTTGACAAGGAACTACCAACATTTTGTGATAAACTTATTAAATTTAAATATACATACACCATAGCCAAACACACGTGCTGCCTTTGCCACTCACTATCAGATTTTAGAAATGTTCAAGCCTTTGAAGAAAAACTATTTAGTAATTCAACCTCAATGACCTACAATGCTTTTGAAGTTCTTAAAAAATAAGACTTCTGAAATTTGTCTTTATTTTTCCAAAATCAATTGTAAATCTTTAATGAAAATATTCATTAAGTGGAACAACAGAAAGCTTTAGTTCTTAGAATTACTAATTGCAATTAGGTAACAAATTTTTTAGAGAGAAATACGAATGTATCCCTTCATTAATAATGGAAGGAGGAACGGAAGAAATTAAATATGAGAACTCAAATGGTGTGTGAGATTTAACATTAAAACATTATGATTGAGATTTGTGATATGTCCACTTGTCATAAGAATGTTTTGATGGACCTTCTATTTTAAATTGGATAAATTTACATTCTGAACTAGAGTGGAATGAAATTGAAAAGGCCTACAATTTTACAGCATATAAATTTAGCAAATGCTCAAAGAATCGTAATCATAGACAACTTGTTTGATGAATCTTGCTAAGCAAAAACATTTTTAGAGAGATGTATTTTAAATTGAAGAGACATAATCTGTGAAAATATGTGGACTGATATATTTACACATTTCTTTATGAAAAAAATTTATTCTTGAAAACTATGATCTTTGAAGTACCTCAACACCTGTAGCAAAAGTATGCTCTCAATTGAAAATATCTCCATCTATAGAAAAACATCAGTTGAAATTGTCAACAACTTCAAATTTAGAAGGATGAGACTCAATTTTGAAAACACCACAGGAAATGCTATGAAAAAATTAAAAATAGTAAGGCAGTATTGTAAAAAAATATATTCTTCAGAAAAATATCAGTGACAAAGTAATATCAGTGATAAGCACAGCCAAGAAACCAACTAGGTAACATGAATATTTACTAAAAACAAATATTTGTATGTCATTTTATAATGTTTCGATACTCAGTATGAAGACTTGTTTTAATAAAAATAGATATGCTCTTTATATTTTATAGAATGGCTTTTATCTTTGAAAATAGATTGTCAGTAAAACCATTTTATAAGTACAGCAAACTGTTTTAGGTAAAGAAATAAATATCTAAAAAATTACCCAATTTTAATTATTTGCACTTCCCTTCTCAATCTCAAAAGTGTTCCAGTAGGATTATAAATTATATGATCACTATAATCATAAGCAACTTAAAGAAAATGAACTTAGATTACAAACATCAAAAAATTTCAATTTACTTAAAAATATATGATTACTGGGGTACCTGGGTGGCTCAGTCAGTTAAGCATCTGCCTCCAGCTCAGGTCGTGATTCCAGGGTCCTGGGATGGAAGTCCTGCATAGGGCTCCCTGCTCAGTGGGGAGGTCTGCTTCTCCCTCTCCCTCTCATGCTCTCCCAACCCCCATAATGCTCTCTCTCTGCCTGTCTCAAATAAATAAATAAAAATGCATATACATAGAATTACCAAAGATGAAAGAAGAAATCAAAAACATTAATAACACTATAGTGACCATTAAATAAATAAACTTGGTAAATAAATACTTTTACCTTTGTAACAAAACTTGACAAAGACATTGGCAGGGGGAAAGGGGGCAATTACAGACAAATCTAACTCATGAACATAGAAGCAAAAGCAAAATTCTTAAACATTGTATTAGCAAGCCATGCCAAGGTAAATACATCATGATTAATTTGGGTTTAGACCAAAGAGGCAAAGTTGGTTTAATATTAAAAAATAAATCAGTATACTTCAGCACATGAAGGAATCATGAAAGAAAAAAATATGGTTATCTCAATATTCGTAAAAACCATTTGCAAATATTCAATATACATTTGTGATTTTTAAAAATTCCTTGTAAATATAAATAAACTTTCTTAATCTGATAACAATATCTTCAAAAAACCTTCAGCAGACACTTTATTTTATGGTAATAAATTCTGAAATTTCAAGAATAAGAATAAGAAGCTTAATATCACAACTTCTCAAAATCATCATGGAAGTGCTATAAGAAAAATAAGAGGTGTAAGGATTGAAAGAGAAAAAAATAAATTATTATTTTCACTGAAAATAAGATTATATAGAAAGTTCAAATAGGGGCATCTGGGTGACTCAGTGGTTGAGCGTCTGCTTTTGGCTCAGGTCAGGATCCCAGGGTCTTAGGATCAATCCTGCATCTGGCTCCCTGCGGTGAGCCTGCTTTTCCCTCTGCCTATGTCTCTGCCTCTCTCTCTCTCTGTGTCTCTCATGAATAAATAAAATATTTTTTTAAAAAAAGAGAATTCAATAAGCAGCTTTTCAAAATTGCTGGGGAAAGATCCATATGCAAAAAATCAATTGCATTGTGGTGACTTGCTAACAAAATGGGAAGTTGAAGTTTTAAAAAATATCATTTTCAGTCTTACCAAATAACCAAGTTTCTAGGAATAAATCTATAGAAAGCCCTGTAAGATGCTTACATGGAAATTTATAAAGTATACAGCACAGAAATCAAAGAAAACCTAAATAAATAAACTATTGGATATACATGCTTATGAAATGTAAAAATTAATTTTGTTAAGATGTCAGTTCTACCCAAATGGACCATACCCAATGGTTCTACCCAATGGTTTAATGCAATTCCCACAACCCCTGCAAAAAAAAAAAAAAAAAAAAATCCTAAAGCATTTCTTTAATAACTTCAGCAGATTTTGAAGGGTTGACTCTAAAACTTCTATTAAAAGGCTACCAAAGTCAAGGCTATCTAGGAGCCATTTGAGGGAAAACCAGTAAAAGGATTTGTTCTCCTAGACACCAGATACCAAGACATATTTTAAAGTGACAATAATTAAGACAATGTGATATAGGCTCAAGGATTAACAAATAGGTCTCTGGAAAAAAGTAAAAAGAGTCTATACAGACCCACCCATATGTAGATACTATATTGAAGATGGCGGTGTTACTATACAACCACGGAAAAATAATAATCTTTTTGATAAATATTGCTGGGACCATTGGACTTAAATACGGACAAACTGAAATATCCTCTACCTCAATTATATGCAAATATCCATTTTTGATAGGTTGTAGATCCAAACATGAAAGGCAAACAATAATGTTCTAATGTAAAATATGAGAGTGTATGCATAACCGAAGGGAGAGAAAGTTTTCTTAACCAGAGTATAAAAGACATTATCCTTGAAGGAAAAAGAAAATAGTAAATTGGACTGTATTCAAAGTAAAAACTTTAATTTTTCAAAAGACATCAAGAGAGTGACAAAGGCAAGCCACAGAAAGATGACATTTACCATCTTTAAGTTAACAAAGTGTTCATATACAGGATATATAGAGAAGTGCTACAAATCAATAAAAAGATGACCCACTGAATAGAAAAAATGATCGAAATAATACTTCATTAGCAGCCAATAAATATATAAAAAAACACTCAACTTCATTGTCATCATCAGGGAAGCGCATATTAAAACCATGGTGCAATACCACTACATGCTTGCCAGGATGGCTAAAATGAAAAAGACTTAAAATAACAATTGATGGGAATGTAGACAACTGGAGCTCAGGGCTGGTCAAAGTATCACTTTGGAAAACTGGTAGCATCTATTAGAGCTGAACATACACATATCTTATAATCCAACAATTCTACTCCACAGAAATGCAAGCACATATGCACCAAAAGATTGGAACGAGAATATTCATAACATCATTATTCATCATAGCTGTACCTGAAAACTTTCCACATATCCAGTTAGGATATATTCTTCCCCGGGAAATCTATTCATAATTGAAAACAAGCTACAGTTACTTGCACAACTTAAATGAACTTCACTAATATATTGTTGAGTGATAAAAAAAATCAGATACCAAAGAATATACACTATATTACTGCAGTGTAGCATTAAAGGTCAGGATACTCACAGAATAAATGACCAGATCTTTTCTAGATTACCCAGATAGCTCAAGGTTTCTTAAAGTAACTTGGGGGGAAAAATCAGTCTTCTTGATCTTTGTGTGAAAAATACTGTTTCTGTTTGATAAATCTAGAGTATTGATCCTTTCCCTAGAGGGAATTATGCATGCTTGGTTAGCAGATTTTGGGGGAAAAAGTATAATAATATATTTTTTTGTAATAATATTATTATGTCATAGTATGTGGGTCCAAATCTTGATTCTACTATTTACCAGCTGTGAGATTTTAGTCAAGTTACTTACCTTCTCTGTGTCTCAATTAATTAATCTGTAAACAACAACAACAAACAGCTGATAACATTTACCTGACAGGATTGTTGGTTAAAGAGTTAAATTATACAACACAGGCAAAATATGTAAAGCTCCTAGCATTTAACAGTCACTTAATGACACTCATTAAGTGGGTGATAAAATTGTTATTATGCACTCTGGTGTTTTAACCATTAAGTTCATGAAAAGGAAAAGAACTAATATTCCCTGAATCTATTATGCTTCAGGTATGGCATCAGCTTATTTTTATATTTTAGTCAATCCACAAAATAATGTTACTGGGTAAAGATAATTCCTTATTGATCATATTAGGGAAACCTCATAGGAGAGCTTAAATAACTTGTCCAGGTCCAGACAGCTTGTTTTGGAATAAAGGCCTCCTTTTCATAAATATTTTGAATGTCATTTGTCTGGCAGTACATTTGACACCGTCCCCATGTGTACCTGCCCTTCTGTTTTATAAAGTAGCCTTCCTGTTTTTCAGGGTCAGGAAAACTCTCAGACCCCATTTTTTTTCTCTTGGTTTCATATTTCTTGTCTACTGTCTATCTGAGCAGCCGATCCCTCCCTAAACCCTAATCATTTCCTTGTGGATCCAGACCTACAATTAGGCTAATAGGTAGAGGGATGAAATAGATAGAAGGAGACATTCTATTAGCGGCTTTTTAGCATGTGCCCCTCTAGGGAATAAAGGTAAATGGATTCACACCTTAGGAAGAGAAGTTACACTTACCCATCCCTGATTTATCACCACCACCATCATCACCCCCTCCTAACATACACGCTTTGCTGTTGTTTGCAGATTGATTTAAATTAGCCTCTAAGTAACTCAAAGCTTAAATAATGAGGTTCTAATATCCCCAGGCCCCCATGAGGGAGTGAAATTCAAAGACACAAAAACCAAGAACAAGATAAAAGAGGGTCATTTCCATGTCTCTTAAAAATAAATGCAATATTTTACTTCCATGAGAAGTAAGGGACACGGGCTTGAGGGAAGGAATTCTATAAAGTATTAAGGAACGTCCCAGTGGTGAGGTAAAGGAAAACTAATCATGGCATCCACTACCTTGGCTGAGGCTGCTCTCCAGAAGGGCTGCCCAGTTTTCCTGCGGTAAAAGGGGAAGGAGCTAGCACACATATCTTACGAGCATAACCATAATGGACACTGACGCAGAGCTCTAAAAAAAAATGAATGGGCTAATTCTGACTTCTTGAAGTTCCTACAATTTCTAAGCATGGAGAGTCTTAGATGTCAATTTTCTAGCCTTTTCTCTCTGTAAAAGAGATTAAGTCATGCCACTGATCACCTAAATTATATAATCAATCTTTAATGCAAAATAATCATTAAAGTTGTACTGTTTTTTGGTTTGTTTATTTATTTTTATCCAAGTATCATTGATACAGTGTTAGATTAGTTCCAGTGTAAGGATGTTTTGTGGATACAGTTGTCAAGCATAGTAACTGAATTCCTTTTCTCTATAACCAGTTTGGCCACATCATTATAGTCAAAACCTGTAGATAATCAGGTAGTTTAAGTTAAATCAGAACCCCCCCCAACATTTTCAAAACAAATAGATCAGTAGGTGATTATTCATTTCACAGAAGTTTGTTTTTTTAAAGCATCCACCATAGGATTTCTTTTTTTTTTAATAGAAGAGCTGTCTGGTGTATTTAAATTATGATTCTAAAAAACTCCTTTTTTTTTTTTTTTTACACCAGGGACTCAAACCAAGTGAAATATCAGGTCGGTCAAGTTGGGTTTGGAGAATATTTCGATGTTCTGGTTTTGTTCCATTTCAATTGCTTTAGAAAAATTTATAATGTCAGTCATAGCTCAAACTGACTCACAGAGGCTTTTTGGAGGGAGTAAAGTTGAGATTGGGGGGACCTGTGGTTTGTTCACAATGCCATAAAGAAGAATAATTTAGAGTTTTAATTTCTTTCAGACTTGAATCTATTAATGGAATTCCTCTTTCTCTTTAGCTCATAGTTTGATTTTAGTAAACACTCTTAATTTACATATATATAACTTTTCAGAAAAGAAAACTTCTTTGCCTAAAATGAAGTAAATCTGAAACACAAACTAATATTTCTACCCTCTATAAAAGAAGAAACCAACAAAAAGCTGCAATTTTTATAATGATATTAGGTATCTGTAAGTGTTACTCAAGCTTTTCCTCTAAACTGAACAACTCAAATGTCATTAACATTTACCCATAATTCCTGTCTTCAATTTTTTCCATCTTCCAGTATTTTTTTCTCTAAATCATCTTTACCTCTCTATCTTTTCTGTAAGTGTAAACCAAATTTGCAGGTAATATGCTAGTAAAGTCTTGACCATTTCTGAGCATATGAAAAATGCTCATTTTGTCAGTCTCTCTCTGTTCAATTCTATCCCATATATTATCTTAACTCTTTTATTTTCCTCTGTTTTTAAAGACAAGTCACATATATGTTTTATTTCTAGATCATTGTCAGATTAGCTTGTGTCAAGTAGTCATTCTCTATTTTGTATTTCATTGTTTAGATTAAACCCTTGCACTTCTTTCCATTAACCTCATTCTATTATTAATATTCTGTATTTCTTCTTAAAAAAAAAACAATAGCATCATCCAGAAGACTTTTTTAAGATTTTATTTACTTATTCATGAAACATGGAGAGAGAGATAGAGACATAGGTAGAGGGAGAAGCAGGCTCCCCACAGGGAACCCAAGGCGAGACTCGATCCCAGGATCCCAGGATCACGATCTGAGCCAAAGGCAGATGCTCAACTACTGAGCCACCCAGGCATCCCATCACCTAGAAGTCTTTTGAGCTAATTTCTACATATATCCTTCATGTCATTAGAAAGAATATGGAATAACAGCAGTCTGAGATCTATAGCGATAACACCCCGACTCATCCACCCCAGGCACAGAAAAGCCTTGTTTGAATGGAAGAGACTAAGAGTGTCCCTGATGAAGAGCATGGATTTTGGAACAAACAGACCTGACTTTGAGTCACAGCCGTGCTACATTGTCACCATGTGACCTTGGGATATTGACTTAACCTGTCTAAAGCCTCTATTGCTGCCTCTTTGAGGTGATCACTGAATTACTAGGATGAATAAATGACATAAATGTCATCCCTATGGAAACTGTTAATACCTAGTATATCCTCAACACCATTTTCATTATTTTTACTGTCATTTTCTTTTTGCGCTGTGACAATCAGTGTTATGAGAATATATGTCTGATGGAGAGGACAATGAGAAATTGGGGAGCATATGAGCAGAGAAGTCTATCTTTGAAATTTCTGGGAGATTTTCAAATCCTCTGCTTCTCTAAGAGATTCATTTGTTGACACTGACTTAGCAAAGTGGATGATGTAGAGCATAAGACAGCATCATTATCCTTGCCATCATTGAAAGACATCAATCCAGTCATTAAAAAAAAAAAAATGCCATGCTACAGCCTGACCTCTCAGAGCACAACTGATGTCATACAAATTGACAAGCAAATGAAAAAAAACAACCAGAGCAGCGTTGCTGGAATAGCCATAGGAGAATATAAATCAATACATATGTTCTATCAAGTATTTCAGGAAGTAGAAGAGTATAGTATAAGCAAAGAAATCCATAGGCACCTGTAGTTCAAAACAAGAAACAGTCTTCTTTGTATGAAAAGACTGCCTTCAAGTTTTCTTTGGGTGATGGTTGATGGTGCCAGGAAATCACATCGCTTTACATTGCATAAAGACTATGTGTATACAGAACCGTGGATACCAACACAAGTTGTTTCGCCTTGGAATAAAATCTGACTGTTTTCTACATATTTAACCAGAACATCCATTTGAAACTACTCAACTTTTGGAGAAACATAGTGGTATTTAGAATTCTATTTAACAAATTTACTAATTACTGTGTTAAACATTCATGAGTCTTGGTAAAGAGACTTCAATCTAAAAGTCTCAGACATTGCAGTCAGTTTATACTCACTATTACCAGGCGACTTGCTGGTTATATAGTTATAGTTTCTGAGCCCTTAGTGATTAGGTGTCCAAGCATTTTGATAATGTGCTCCATTATTCTTGGAACTCACTACATGGCCTTCTCCACCTCAGGACTTCACTCACAGGGATTTTAATTGGAACTCTGTTTTATTGTTTAATGAGAAGGGAAATAGTATCGACCCTATCTCTTATTCTAGTATAGGAAGAAGAATAAATGTGCATCCCATGTTTTATAGACATGTTTTATATATGATTGGCCTTTGTTTTAACTTCTTTTTGTTACTCCTAATACCCTATTATGCTGCTTTTGAGAGAAAGTCCTATTTTATTTTCTTAGACTAGACGTTATGAACTGTTACATCTCTACGCTTTTGTCTCTACAGTCCATAATCCCAGGATGCCCTTCTCCCCTGTCTTTTGACATCTATTCATGCTTCATATTAAAAAAAAAAAATAAGTGCATTCCAGGGGCACCTGGGTCACTTGGTCGTTAAGCAACCAATTTTCTGTTTTGGCTCAGGTCATGATCTCAAGGAGTTGAAATTGAGCCCCATGTCAGACCCTGCACTCAGCATGGAGTCTGCTGGAGGTTCTTTCCCCTTCCCTCTCTCTCTCCCCTTATGCTCCTCCCCCTGCTCTCTCCCTCTCTTTCTTTCAAATAAATATATCTACAATTTAAATTAAATATATTCTTTCAGAGAGAGCATTCCATGATCCCTTCAAATTACCCTAGCTGAGCAGAATCAATAGAGTCCTACTGTAGATTTCTACGGCATGTTTTTTAATGGACGTCTAGTTGGCATACTAGTTCCATTAGTCTCAGGTGTACAACATAGTGATTCAGCATCTCTGTACACTATGCAGTGCTCACCACAAGTGTAGCTGCCATCCATCCATTACAGGTATTGCTATTACAGTACCATTGACCATATTCCCTATGCTTACCTTCCACTTCCATGACTCACTCATTCCATAACTGGAAGCCTGTACCTCCCACTCTCATTCACCCATTTTGCCTACTACACTTTGTTCATGCATCTATCTGACTTGTTTATTTAATGTGACTTGTGGAGTACTAATCCCAGTAGGGGCATTTAAGGGCAGCAACAGCAGCTCGAGCAGGGACCAGCAGACAAGGCATCTCCAAGGGCCAGCAGTAGCAGGGATCTCAGGGGATTTTGACAAGACCAGGAGGCATTACCACAGTGAACTGGTCTGGGAGAGAACCAAAACGGTGTTTGCAACAATGGGGACCAATGCTTTAGTGAGTGGGTCACGCCTGGATACCGCTGAGTAATCTGAAAGGAAATAGAGCCAACAAAAAAACTCTTTGGGGAGAATCATTTTGATCCTGTTTTAACCCCTGGAAAACACTAGATGTATTTATGAACTCATTTTTCCCTTTCAAATTGCAATTCTTGGAGGCAGGGAATGTTTTCTTCTTTCTAAGTCTGGGTTGTGGTCTTGCACATAGAAGCTGCTCAGAAAAATCTATATTGAGTTACATTATTTCAATCAGCTTTTTTGAATATTAGACCAGTTAGATTATTACTTCAAGAATTTCTAGGAGTCATTCATCATAAGAAAAAGATCAATGGTGATTTTCAGTATTTGTCAGACTTTGAAATGTGCCTTGGCTTACATGCTGAACAAACCAGAAGATGAGAACATTTGAGGTTTTACTTCTCTTTCTTCCTGTGCACTGATTAAACCTAATTTCCTATTGTCAGTTTCTCGTCCTTTCTTCCAAAATTGCTTTCAGAAAACATAGCTGTTTTTGGCATAGCTCTTTGCACACGGAACTTTTCTATTCAACTCCGAGCATAAGAATCACTTCATTAAATAATAATAATAATATCCCTAATTTATATATCACTTTACACTTGTGATACACAGACACACATTCTCTCATATGACTCTCAAACCAACCCTCTTTAAATAAACAGGGTAACTATGATTGAATCCATTATCTATGTGGAAGCTGAAATCATTAGAAGCCAGTAAGTCAGAGTTCAAACTAGGTCTTCTGTCTCCATATTTATATTCTTTCCACTGCACTAGAAGACATCACATCCTGGTACTTTCCCTCCAACTTTGCTCTGGGAACATCTAGAAAGCACTTGTGAGCTCAGGTTTCCTATTCACCGCCATCTCTCTCTTGACCACATCCCTTCAAACTCTGCCCTTTGCAGATTTTGACCTCTGAGTGTCTCTGGACTTACATAATGGATTTGTTCTTCCCAGGGTAACCAAGTAAAATATAACAAATACAAGGAACAGCAGAGTGGGCAAACACAAATATGTATTGGCCTATTAAATCATCTATTCCCCAGAACAATGGTTCATAGAAATTGGAGATGGAAAAGACCTATGAGGTCATCTTATCCACCCCCAGGACAAAGCAGGTTCAAGCCCAGAATACTAACAGCCAAGATGTCATTTTGTTTCCAGCCCTGCCTTTGAGGCTCTAGATTGTATCTGCTGCTGGAATCTGCTGGAGGGGAAACAGCAAAGTGATCTCTAAGTTGGAGCATAACTGGGGTCCCCAGGGCCTCACTGCTCTGTGCAAAGGACAGTGAACTTGGAATCTATCAATCCTCCCCTAATGGATGTGGTCCTAATCAGCAGTGATTCCTGCAGAGGCTTTCACAGGTGAGTGGTTGAGAATGAAAATCTGACCTCATAAAAGGCCACAAGCTCAAATCCTTTCTGGTCAGAATTGGCCAATGGGAATGTCCTACTGCACGCAGACGGTTTGAATCATGAGAAACCTGCCAAAACCTGCACCTTGGGTTTATTTTTCTCTATCATTTCCTAATTTATCACTGAGGCAGATCGGTCAGGGAGGTGGAGTGCTGAACATTGTGAGAAACCCCTCAGGATCCCCTAAAAACATCACTGTTTGTAGAGCGACATTAACATAGAGAAGCATCCTTTATGTGGACCTTCTTACTTTAACCCTTCTTATTTGAAAGAAGACTTCGTTAAATATTCTTGGAAGAAAGCAGATCCATGTTCTGAAGGCATAGGGAGACTACTGTGCTGAGAGCTTTACAAAAATCGATAATATAATAAAAACAAAAACAAAAAAGGAATAATAACCGAGTTCAGATCAGCCATGTGACCAGCAGTAAGGTAGTAAGGTACTTCCCTCTTTCCCTTAGAAAATAAGAGTGTCAAATCTCTTTGCTTCTAAGATGCATTCTACATCTCAACCCTCCAAAAGAGCCCCAAATAACTATTGATTTTCCACAAAGCCTGTGGAAAAATGACTCCCCTTTTTCTCTGATTTGTCAAGATGCCCTCCACCTGACCTAGGAAGAGAGCTTGGAATGGCAAGAGATGGACCTCCTTTTCATGCTTTGGTTTTCAGAGCTCAATCATATTAGTGCCTTCTATGATGAGAGATTCTAAGAAAACAATCAGTAAGTTCAGAAAAACATGGCACCCTGTATGAGTTCAAATTCCTCCAGAAGCTTTGGGCAGGAAGGAGCTCCAAAGCAGCACCCTCTCTCCATCCCTCTTCCTCTCCATCATCCCTTCCCAGGTCCAGCAGGTCTGTTCGTGCCACCTTTGGGAAACACTTCTCTCTTTTATGCCCCAGGCGTTCCTAAAGAACTCCTAGTCTGAGTTCCTGGCTCATTAGAAAGTTATTCACTTGTGGCCTCAGTAGCAATAAAGACTTAGCTCTTTCAATAACCCATCTTTAGCCAACATTGTGTGTTCAAACTCAGCTTTGTGGGGTGCCTGGGTGGCTCAATCAGTTAAGTATCTGCCTTCAGCTCAGGTCATGATCTCAGGGTCCTGGGATGGAGCCTCGCATTGGGCTCCCAGCTCAGTGGGGAGGTCTGCTTCTCCCTCTGTCCCTGCCCCCTCCTTGTGTGCTCTTTCTTTCTTTCTCTCTCTCTCTCTCTCTCCCTCTCAAATAAATAAATTAATTAATAAGTTCTTTAACAAAAAAAAAAGTTCCTTCTTACTTGTCCCTCTTCCCTTCTCTTGTCACTTTTGGGTCATTGTGTTCATGATACAAACCCTCTCTGTTTCCCTCTCTGAATTGCTCAGTCCTCCCTGAGGACCAGCCTCCACCCCACTCCATCTGTCTCTTTCCTTTCTCCCTGCCCCGCTCCTATGGCCTTACTGTCCCTTCACCATCTGTCAGCAGGTGAAATGTGAAATAAGCCACCAATATACCTCAGGGCTTAAGAATTTCAGAAAAGATTCACCTCACCCCCTTCAGGCCCCAAGTGCTCTATTTCTGAATCATCAGGTGCAAAATACGGTCTGCCTGTCTCTTCACTGGCCAACAGCTGATAACATAATATATTCCACTTGCACAGATTATTTTTTATGCTCTCACTTGTTTTTGTTAATAGGAAAAAGAGGATAGAGTATTGAGAATGAGAGAAAGAAGACAAGAATGGAAAAACTGAGCAAATGTTTTCTCAGTTCATCTTCGAGCAAATTAAGAAAAGCTGAATCAAAGTATAACTTGCCCCTTACTTGAACCTCTGAATTTTCTCAGGGATAAAAAGGACTGACATAATTGTATCAGAGTGAACTGGTAAATGCTCAAAGCAGGCAAAAATAAGGTAATAAAGTTCTGTATGGGAGGCCTGAGTTGGGGAATGACAGCTCTGGGTATATGTGAGTGTCACCTACCCCAAGCATCTACTGATGCAGAGGTAGGAGCTAACATCTCAATGATGCAGTAGGAGGAAAAACATTATAAAAGACTCTGGGATCTGTGCTGCAAATGCCCTCAGTACCTTTGATGGGTCTGTTAACCCTCTCGGCACCATGTCTTAAACAAGCATGAGAGCCCAATTACACATGGCTCAGTAGGGAGAATTAAGCTTGATTCTCTTAGGATCCTCTTCCTCACTTGCTGCTTGGTTTGACTACTTTTAATCCAGTGTGTTTTGGGGCATTGGAATGGGGGAAATAAGATTTGTTTTAAATTTCAACTTTTAGATTTGAATATTTGAAAAAAGGAGGAAAAATCAGTCAAGTATTACGATCACTAACCATTCATACACACACACACACACACACACACACACACCTTGGTCCACCATCTATTTGATACTCAAAGCGTGATTCCTGGACCAGAAGCATGAGTCTCACTGGGCAATTGTTAGAAATGCAGAATCTGGAGCTCCTCCCTAGGCCTATGGGCTCAGCAGCCAGCTGCGTTTTTATAGGAAGCCTAGGTAAATTGTTTGGGCAGCATGATCCTACAGCCATCCTAAAAGGCAGAAAGAGGGGCACAGTCTGACAACACGGAAGGGAGGCATGTAATTGTGAAGACTGTGATAAATTGGAGAACATTTCCTTAACCTTACTTTCAGCCTATGTCAGGAATAAAGTAGGACAGTAATCAACACGTTGCACTTTGTTGTTTCTAAGGCAAGTCTGAATCTGTCACTCTCACCCTAAAAGCTCAATCTGAAATTCCAATAGGTGCCTCCAGCAGAACAATGGTGTTTCACACACAACTGCAAAAATCACCCAGGAAGGCTTTCCCCGGGCAATGTAACTGGGTCTCACATTCCGGTACCCAGTCCAATCAGAGTTGTTTTTCTAAGGATAAAATAAACTTTTAATTAAAAATAAGCCCAAGCAGGCACCCGTGTTGCTCTCTAGTTGCTAACTGAAACAATAATACACTATTTCGTATAAAATGAAAAAGAAATGTCATTTGGTATCTTTTTCACCAAATAGTTTTCAATTGCTGTTTAAGCTAATTGCTTTATTTCCATAGAAACAAAACTTACCACAAGCCTTTCCTTAAAGTCAAAATAGCCTTCCAGGGCTCCATGGCTTCAGCCACACTTTGAAGCTTAAGCACTGTTTGGCTGAGCCTTTCTTCTTTTTGCTTAGTGATACCTGCCTGCAAACCATTCCGTTTACACCCTGCTCCAGTAGCACTGTTGGAGCTTTGCTGGTTGGAGAACAAGGTTTCGGACACCAGCCCCAATCATGAAACAAAGCTCCCTCCCCACAGTCTCCTGTGCAGCAGGGAACACGTTTCTCTGATGACACCAGACTTTCTTTTTTTTTTTTCCTCCAAGACCCTAAGCTTTCTTTTTTTTTCCCTCCAAGACCCCAAGCTCACCTTTGAGACTTTCCTCAGTATAGATTTCTACACTAACTTCAATAGGTGTCTATACCCTTTCCTTGCTTTTTCAGAGACTTCAGGAATTTGCTTTTAATTAAAGGAGATAGATCATTCTCCCCTCACAAAGAGTTTTTGATAGATCTTTTTATCAACCTACAGGGTAGTTTCTTCCATGATGTTACAAAGCATGTTTGTTTGAAGGAGTCTTCATTGGCACCATGTATGAGGATGGCAAATTATAGGGAAACGTGTGTGTGTGTGTGTGTCTGTGTGTATGTGTGTGTGTGTGTGTGTGCTGCTTTATTCCAACATAATTATCTGCTCATAAAATACTTGAGAGGGAGAGAAGTTTCATGAGGGACTTTTCAAGATCAGAGAACTCAGCAATAGGAGTGGGATCATCTGGCCTGAAGACAAAATTTCTTACCCCTACCGAGGTTAAGAATATGTGCCCCGAGGCACCTGGCACCTGGGTGGCTCAGTGGTTGAGCATCTGCCTTTGGCTCAGGTCATGATCCCAGGGTCCTGGGATGGAGTACTGCATTGGGCTCCCCGCGAGGAGTCTGCTTCTCCCTCTGCCTATGTCTCTGCTTCTCTCAGTCTGTCATGAATAAATAAATAAAATCTTAAAAAAAAAATGTACCCCAGAGTTCACAGCCATGGGCCAAGCCTGACTTGGCCAAAACTGTATTGGCAAATTGGACAAATTACTTATCTGTATCTTGGTTTCCCCATCAGAATAATAAAAGAACCTACTTATTAGTGTCATTGAGAAGACTGAATGAGTTAATATGCAGAGAACACCTAAAATATCTAGCATATAGCAAGCACCACATAAATAATTACTATTATTAGTTGTAGGCTATGGGGGCGGGGGGGATGAAGCAATTTTCCTAATGTGTTCCGTGCTATAGTTGAATTCACCATAATTCTAGGTTTTGCACAATGTAGTTTTTTTTTTTTTTCATCTGACAGCCTTGCCCTCAAGAAGTCTTAAGCGTTTCATATTATCCTCCCACCAATTACCAAGGTAATATACACATGCATCCTTCCTGGAATATGGGGGGACTGAGGAACTAATAGTAGAGCTGACTTAATTATAGAAGAAAAACAGAGGCTGGCCTTTGCCATCGCTTTTGATGCCCAGCCAAATATTCTTTCAATTAAAAGACACTTCTTTAAAGCTAGTTTAAATCTGTTTTGACCTTGGAGGGGCCGAGAACTTCTGGTTTCCAGCTTTTCTATTAATTGAACTTGCCCACCAGGCATCTGGGTGGCTCAGCAGTTGAGCGTCTGCCTTTGGCTCAGATCATGATCCCAGGATCCTGGGACTGAGTCCTGCATCAGTTTCCCCCCGGGGGGGCCTGCTTCTCCCTCTGCCTATGTCTCTGCCTCTCTCTCTGCGTCTCTCATGAATAAATAAATAAAATCTTTAAAAAATAATAATTGTACTTGCCCACCGATAAATAGTCCCACTGCTGGAAATCCCCTCAAAGGCTAAAAAAGAGATGATGGAGGACTTCATGTGACTCAGAGGGCCTGAGCCTGAGACGATCCTGCACGACACAAATGGGGAACATCCTCAGTCTGTCGTTTCCCTATACTAATCCACAAAAGCGGGGGCCAGGTCTTAGGTTACCGGGTGCCTAGGATATGGTCGAAAACAGGAATCTTTGAGAAACAGAAGGAAAAGACCTACGTCACCTTTGAAAAAACAAACAGGATGAGAACAAAAGGAAGAAATGTCTTCCCTCTCTGTGAATTCTTGGTTTACTGGAAAAACTGAATTGCTCCGCTGCCACGCTGCTTTGGGTCCCTTGTTCCCTTTCCAAGGTAGTTGTTGTGTGCAGCATGAGCCACAGGCCCCAGAGCCAACCTTAACAAGTAGGTGGTTCCCAGGAAAATTTTGCCCCCCCATCATAACCCCCCCCCCAGATTGTGGTGCTTCTCCAAACTGCCTTCACACTTCTGCCTTCAGTGAATGGAGCTGGAAATCTTGTGAGGACATGTTTCCTGGAGGGTGATTTTGAGACTTTCTTGCTTCTCGTGTCAGCCCAGACCAGAGAGACAAAGCCAGAGTTGGATTGCAGAGGCAAAGAGAGGAACATAGAGCTGAGGAGACATCACCATTCCTAGCAACTGGTCCCATAAAGTCTGGAGTAGAGGCTTCAGTTGGTTCTCATTTAATCTAAACCCATTTATTGCAATATCGAGCACAAGCTATTATACTTTGTAATCGGGCCCCAAAAAAGGCACAGCCAACTGTGCACGCGTTGCTCAGAGCTGGAATACTTGGGCCGGGAGGTAAGACATGTGCCCTGGTTGGAGTGGGGACAAACCTGCTCTGGTTCCAGATTGCAGCCCCGCACCATGAGCTTCACGTTTCCCTGCCTATACAAACACCAGCACAGTTTGGGAAACGGGTGTCCCCCTGGCTGCGAGTTGGCTGTTACCCTCCCGGGTGGGCTGGGCGCTGTAGGCTTGGACTCACTCAAACACCTCCAAGTACTTCTCAGATGTTTTGGGTTCGGTAAAACCCTCAAGTGTGTTTGGCCTGCTTGTTCCCCTCCTTTTTTCAAGCCCCTGCGTGTTTCAAGGGAAATTTAATCCATATGTTTCTGATACATTTACACTTAACTCATCAAAATATTGTTTCGTGAAAACCACTGGATGTCCAGGGCACTTTAGAAGTTCTTTCAATGGAACTTTTGAAAGCTTTTTTTTCTTAGAAACAGGAAGTCACATTTGTGCCAAAAGTTGAAAGAGCTCGAACCTCAAAAAAAAAAAAAAAAAAATGGAATTCTATCTGGAGTTCCAAATCCACAGGTTTCCAGGGGGTTCTAAACTTGGCAAAGCATCTCCTGTTTTGGAAGCCAGAAACCTATAAACAGAACCCAGCCTTAGGTTCCACATTCTACCCAGGAGCAGACCCACGTCTCCGCTCCATAAAGTGAGAGAGAAAACTCACTTCAGCAAGGGAACTGTGGTGACTGCACCTCGTAGCAAAGACAACCTTTGGTGTTTGGGGAGGACCATCCAAACCTGTGCAGGAGGACCTGAGCTTCGTTCGTGCCATGGGATACGTTTGACTATTGCAAGTGCTGGTAAATTATAGGTTCCCCTATACGCCCAAATCCTCACTTTTTAAAAATAGAAAGTAAGAGATTTGGGCCAAGGGTGCTTTGTTGCTGCAGAGCCCAGATGAAAACCAGGGCCAGGAGCAGGAGCTGATAGTGGCAGGACAGAACAAGGCTTTCCCCTCCTTGGCTGTAATTACTATGACTTTGCATCAAGGTCTTGCCAAGGGGACAGTTCGCAGCCCCTGCCCTCTTGCCCTCCTGCTACAGGTTTCATTTTCCTGCCCAGGGTCTCGAACTTGAGCCCATTAGAGACAAGTTTCAGTCATCTGGTTTCTCCCAACATTCATCAGGCCTCTGCCAGCTTCATACTTTGAGAATCTCATAAAAGCTATCTGTTATTGTCCGGACATGATTCTCTACAACCACTCCAAATGAAACACTTTTCATCAGGGTAAAACACAACTACATTTTTTTTTTTTTTTGGCTCAACTCTGGGGCAACTCTAGCTATTGTCCTCTAAGGCCCAATGGAAAGGAGACCTTTTATTCCATGTTTGCACCCCTCGTCTTGCAGACTGGCTTCCCAACCCAATGCCTTGAGAAAGAATACTCATTCGCTCATCTGTCTTAATCCTGAGCCACCTGAGGGTGACCAAGAAGAGTTCAAGTGTTCCTCTGAGCTCACCCCCACTGAACTGTCCCCTAGTTGAATAGATTGAATGCTTGTGTCTCCTGAAAATCCGAAAAATCTGTAGGTTCATCCTCTAATCCCAATGTGATGGTGTTTGGAAGTGTGACCTTTGGGAAGTAATTAGGTTGTGAGGGTGGAGGCTTCACAAATGGGATTAGTGCCCTTATAAAAGGGACCCCGAGAGATCCCTCACTCTATCAGCTTCATGAGGATGTACTGAGAAGTCAGCAATCTGCACCCAGAAGGGGGGCTCCCACCAGTACCTGACCATGCTGGCACTCTGATCTCAGACTTCCAGCCCCCAGAACCAGGAGAAATAAATTCCTTCTGTTTATAAGTCACAGTACTTTGTTACAGCAGCCCGAACCGAGACACATGGCTCAAGTGGCATATCTTCCCCAGGCAGCAGAATGTGCTATCTTTAGGATACAACTGCCAGCCCCTTCTGGAAGGAAGCAACATCCTTGTTGTGTCTCCTCCCCACCCCACGTGTGCACTCAGAAATATCTGCTTTGTCCACAGGTGCTTTGCCATCCATCAAAACCCATAACTTTTCACATGTGTCTCCCTCACTCAGAGCAAGGCCAGGGGGGATATCAACCACTTTGTCAACACCATTCCCCGTGACTCCTTCTCCAAAACTTGACCACCCTAACAATGACTGCAGCACAGTGTTCATGCACTGAATTCTCACTTAGGGATGTGTGCATGCGCTAAACTACACACATACACACCTGCCAGTCTACTTACACACAAACAATGTACATACGAAGACCAGATCAGCACTGGGGAAGCAGCTGGCTGGTTGGAGATGCTGGAGGTGCTGGGGAAGGTACTCAGTTTGCTTCAGCTTTGGCTTCATCCCCACACACAGGGCCCCAGTGACTGCACATCGAGAGGAAAGGCCCCGTCTAGGACTCCAGGCACCTTCCTGTTTGCTTGGCTGCATTTGCACAATCTCTCTAAAAAATCAACTGTCTCCCCTTTCAGCCTCCCCCGGGAAAGGCTCTGGCAGTCCATGGAAGTACTGTGTACAAGGTCTGTGAGATGAAAAAATTCCCAGGAAAACAGTTTTGGCCCAAGCCACTTTCTGTTAACCTTGGGTATGCACTTTTGATTTGAAAGCAGGAAAAAAGAAATGCCATATTGTTTCCTCTCAACTTCTCTTACCTTGCTTGGCATGCCATTTGCCAGTTTAGACCACCTATCATGCAGACCTGCCTTGGAAGAAAAGGCTCTCTGATGACAGGAAAACCCAGGAATTTGTGAAGCAAGAATGCCCCCTAATGGAAATGCAAAGGACATCATGTAATTCACAAACTTAACTTACCCTACCTTGTGCCTTGTTTTAACCAAACTGGCCATGGAGCTGTTCCAGGTTTTAGATCTTGGGCTCTGAGTTCACATTAATTTGCACATGATTCTAAAAGAATGAATACTTCAAATGACCATGACTTCCATTTATAAACCATTTTGAGAGGCTCTTTGATGTGATCCTGGCCTTCTGTGCCATTCCAGTCTCTGTACCCAACAAACTGTCCACCCATGCTATGATAAACCAGTGTCACAAACCAACAAAAATTATTCTCTGATTTGTTTAAGCGTGTATAGATTTTGTATAGAGATAGTTCCTCTTATCAATATCACTAATATCTCCATTTAAAAATGTTTCCCTATTCCGCATCCCTGATGGTTGAGAAAACGTGTATGTTTTCCATGCTTTGTTTCTTTCAAGTTCAAGATGGAATACCCAATTCTCTCAGACTCCTTTCCATCTGAGAAATTTCCATTTTCTTTCATAAAGGCATATGTTTGCCATTGAGACAATTTCACTTGGCCCAGAGCACCTCCAAAGCCCTCTTGGTCACACAGTGTTACAGGATATGAGCCCAAACATAGCTGTGTCAGACAGCATAGGAGGGTTTTGTTCAGACTTGCTGACTGCAGTTACTGAGAAAAACCCACATAGGCATTTTCCAGAAGGACTGATGATTAGCTTAAATTGAACCTAGGATAAGGCTAAAGCTCTCTGAGTACTACATAGCTACTTCCTTTGTTAGTCAATTAAATAATTAATACTAAGTGGTACAGAGGCAGTCAGTTGCCTCCCACTTAGCAGCCCACATCTTAAAGGACTTCTCACTTGCCTTTGTTTAGCCATGTTAATGGCTCAGGCAATAGATGGGATCTAGCCAGGGTTGGACTTACTCTACTTACCATCCAAGCAGAAGCTTAGACTCCAGACCATGGGTGGAACTGCTGACCATGGACGTCTGAGGGTGGAGTTTTCTGAGATAAAAGCCGCAGAACTTGGTGTTGGTGATTTAATGTCATTAGAAACAAACCAAATAAACGCTGCTGCTTACTCCCACTGGGGTGGAAAATCGATGTCAGGCTTATGGGTCAGTAGGTATTCACTTGACTTCTGACTGGACTAGTCAAACCTGAGCCAATGGGAATGTCTACTCTCGGGTTTTGATTAGTGGTCTTGTCTCTGACTTCTGTGATTCAGAACATTAAACAGCTTGGGTGGGGAGGCTTCTATGGAAAGCCTACTATCTATTCTTGCCTGTAAAGATCTCTTGCCAAAAGACTTCACACATCCAATGCCATTGCTGGAGGAGGTAAAGATGGAAACTACAGTGTCAGGTGGGACCTAGTTACTCAACATTAGTACACATGAGCCAAGACATGAACTGAGCCACTTTCATCACCATAACCACAACCTGGCAGACCAGAGTCCATTGCTTGCCTGCCGAATGTTGTGCCCTTCCATCTCTAAAACAGAAACAATGATTTCAACTCATAGGGGTACCAAATAGTTAAGGATACCAATTACCTCCAAATGAGTAGACAGTTTGCATTTGTTTGGTCAATGGAGATATGCTATTCATTGGAGTTTTGGTCTTGAAACACAATAATGGACATGATATTCGCATTCCAGCATTCTCAATTTTTTAGTATGGTGGCTGATTTGACACAATAGAGAAGCACATAACTGGTTCTTGTGTCTACCTACGTCTGTCATGAAGCACATTGCCCTCTCCTGATCTTTTCTGTTGAAAATTATTCCAGAGTTGGATTGATTTGCTTTCGAATGAAATAATTTTTGTTTAAACCTTGGCAGTGTTTTTCATTGAGAAGACCCTATTTAAAGTTCCACTTAGTTTCCAAACTACTTTTTAGCAGGATAGGGCCTCTGAAATCACTATTCAAAAGTTCAAGTATCCATGAACAGCCAAACACCACAACCTGTCATTCTTTCTGGTGTATTTTGAGGGCTTTGAGTCTTTGCTGAAAAATGTCATCTTGTTGTGATATGAAATTCCACCATCACAACATATTTCACTGAGTTCAACATTTCCTTCTCTCTCTCTATTTTAAACTATAAATTCACCAGGCAAGGTGATATATTAACCAGCAAGGAAAAGTTGTAGAGAGTAGAGAATGCGTTTTGTTTGACAGCAAACCGGAACCTCCTTGATCCTCTGTCATAGGTTTTCCCTTGCTTTAAGACAACACAGTGGCAAAGAGCCTGGAGGCCCAATTTAAAAAATATCCCAAGATTCCAGGAGTGAACAAATTACATCCTTGCCCTGGCAGACACCTTAGCCCCTAGGGCAGAGTCCAACATGGAAGGCTGTGAAAGCTGGTGGTCAGCAAAGAAGGCATAATATAGATGCAATGCTGTAGGTCAGGAGTGCAAATGTTTTGATTGAATTATGTGTGGGCTTGGGACTTGAGAAACAAACTGTGGGCAGCCTGGCCTCAGGGGTACATAAAGAATGGTACAAGATGTGTACAATTGTGGAAAGATCCTTATATGACCTCTGCCCAAAATTGACTCAATCTGGTTCCAGCCAAATTCATCCCTCATTTTTAAGAGTGACATAGTCACTCACCAACTCCCAAAGGCCTGGAATTAATCAAACTTCAGAGAGAACAACAACAACAAAGTGTGTTTAAGTAATACCTGGGTTCTCCATTCTGTTCCATTGATCTATGTGTCTGTTTTTGTGCCAGTACCATACTGTATCTACGATCACAGCTTTGTAATACAGCTTGAAGTCCGGCATTGTGATGCCCCCAGCTTTGGTTTTCTTTTTCAACACCCCTCTGGCTATTCAGAGTCTTTTCTGGTTCCATACAAATCTTAGGATTATATGTTCTAACTCTGTGAAGAAAGTCCATGGTGTTTTGATAGAGATTGCATTGAATATAGATTTCTCTGGGCAGCATAGACATTTTCACAATGTTTATTCTTCCAATCCATAAGTATGGAATGTTTTCTCATCTCTTTGTGTCTTCCTCAATTTCTTTCATAAGTGTTCTGCAGTTTTTAGAGTACAGATCCTTCACCTCTTTGGTTAGGTTTATTCCTAGGTATCTTATGGTTTGGGGCACGATTGGAAAAGGGATTGATTCCTTAATTTGTCTTTCTTCGGTCTCATAATTAGTGTATAGAAATGCAACTGATTTCTGTACATTGATTTTGTATCCTGCCTCTTTACTGAATTACTGTATGAGTTTTAGCAATTTTGGGGTGGAGTCTTTTGGATTCTCCATGTTACAGTATCATGTCATCTGCAAAGAGGAGAGTTTGACTTCTTTGCCAATTTGAATGCCTTTTATTTCTTTTTGTTGTCTGATTGCTGAGGCTAGGACTTCTAGTACTATGTTGAACAACAGTGGTGTGAGCAGGCATCCCTGTCATATTCCTGACTTTAGTTGGAAAAGTTCTCAGGTTTCCCCCATTGAGAATGATATTTGCTATGGACTTTACTTAGATGACTTTTTATGATATTAAGGTATATTTCTTCTGCACTCTGAAGAGTTTTCATCAGGAAAATTTGCTGTATTTTGTCAAATGCTTTCTCTGCATCAATTGAGAGGATCATATGGTTTTTGTCTTTTCTTCTATTAATATGATCTGTCATGTAAATTGACTTATGAACGTTGAATCACCCTTGCATCCCAAGGATAAATCCCACTTGGTCATGGTGAATAATCCTTTTAATGTACTGTTGGATCCTATTGGCTAGTATCTTGGTGAGTATTTTGGCATCCATGTTCATCAGGGATATTGGCCTATAATCCTCCTTTTTGATGGGGTCTTTGGTTTTGGGATCAAGGTAATGCTAGCCTCATAGAATGAGTTGGAAGTTTTCTTTCCATTTCTATCTTTTGAAATAGCTTCAGTAGAATAGGTGCTATTTCTTCTTTAAAAGATTGGATCATTACTCAGCCATCAGAAAAAATGAATATGTGCTATTTACATTGATGTGGATAGAACTAGAGGGTATTATGCTGAATGAAATAAGTCAATCAGAGAAAGACAATTATCATATAGTTTCACTCATATATGGAATATAAGAAATAGTGAAAGGGACCATAAGGGAAGGAGGGGTACCTAGTGGGAAAAAATTAGAGAGGAAGACAAACCATGAGAGATTCCTAACTCTGGGAAACAAAGTGTTATAGAAGGAGGAGAGGTGGGTGGGGGGATAGAGTAACAGGGTGATGGGTATTAAGGGGGGGCATGTGATATGATGAGCACTGGGTGTTTTATGTTGGCAAATTGAATTTAAATAAAATAAAATAAAATTTTAAAAAAGAAATAAGTAAAAAAAAAGAAAAAAAGAAAGAAAGAAAGAAAGAAATACCTGGTGATTGTCTATAAAGCTTACAGTGGGGAGCCCTCCAGTGGCCATTGGAAAAATTGAACCCTGATCAGTTTGGGCATCAGTCTCTTAGAGAGATATGTCAACATCACAGAATTGCTTATTAATTAGCCCCAGTCATGTAACAGCATCTAAGATTAAGCTGAAAAAGATCTCAGAGGAGGAAAGGGAGTCTTGCTATCCTGAAGATACAGGTCACAGACAGGGAAAGTAGTTGACATTGATGTTGGCTGCTGAAGTTTGTTCTGGTTATTTCCCTTGCAAAGTACATGACTTTGGGTTCTTTATGCCCCTCTCTGCTCCATCAATTCCCCTCTCTGTTTCTCTCCTGTAGCCCTGTTGTGAGGATTCAATGAAATAAGAGAGCCAATCAGCTAGCACACACAAGGTGTCCTAAGAGTGCTAGTTCTGTCCACTTTTCCCAAGATTATTTATGATTATAATGCTAGCTTTGGACCTTACAGAATTGAATTATTTTGTTAGTTACCTACTTCTTTGGTTAAGAGTTGTCTTCCCAACTAGCTTGATATCCGGTTCTTCACACTGCTTTGCATTCACTAACTAGTGTCTATCTGGTATGTGGTACCAGGTAAATGTTGATTTAACTGTATAACAAATGTTTCCTCAGAGTCTACTATATTGACTACTCTCCTGAGTACTTTTATTAGGATTGCCTGGCAATTTCAGCAAAAAGAGGCACTCTCTTTTTTCTTGCTCTCTTTTTCATTTACCTAAAAACAAAAACAATTTCACCTAAGGAGGTTTGGGCTAAAATAATGATTCTTTCCAACTGTGGACAATGATAGATTAAGATTAACCTTATGCTATGAAAAATGAAATGTTTCTATTCATCAAAAGTCTCTTGCTTCAGAGAGGAGAGGATGAAGATACTTCAAGAACACCAGAGAAGAGAAATACAACATATAGAACCATCCATATGAAATGTTGACAAAACAAATAAGAGTAGTAAAAACATACCAGAAGAAAGAAGAGTAGAGCATCAGAGCAGACAAGCTCAAAGCTTGGAACACTATTGCCCAATCTCTGCATATTAGCATTTTATGCCACAGACCTTGAGTGTGGATCATTAGGTAAGTATCGAACCTGGCGTACAACTCAATAGGTCAAAGTTCAAAAGATGATATAGTAAAAAAATTTAAAAGAAGGTAAAATCATTCTTTAGGGTCCAAAGTACTTTCATATATATTATTTGTATGTGACAGATTGTATTTTCTAAAGATTGTCACAATAATATCTCCCATCTCATTTGTTCTTTTACAATGTGATTTTGCCATTCCCATCAAGAGATAGAGTCTAATTCCTCTTCTCTTGAATCTGGGTGACTTGTGAACACTTACAGTAATAGACTGTATTAGAAGTAATACAACGAGCTGTCAAAGTCAGGTCACACAAGACAATGCAGCTTCCATTTTGTTTGCTTAAATCTTTCACTTGGAACCCTAAACTTCCATGTAAGAAAGCTGATTACCCTTCCATTACCACTCTGAAGAGGCCACATATTGGTGCTCTGGTCAACTGCCTCTCCTATGAGTGAGCCAACTTGGACATCCACCCCAGTTGAGCTTTTAGGATGAAAGCAGCCCCAACCAACATCTGAGTATATGCACATGAGTGATTCTAAGTAAGAACTACCCAGATGAACCCTGTCTAAATTCCTAACCCAAGGGGCACCTGGGTAGCTCAGTCAGTTTAGCTTCTGGCTCTTGGTTTCAGCTCAGGTCATGATCTCAGGGTCGTGACAGGAAGCTCTGCACTCAGCATGGAATCTGCTTGAGACCCTCTCTCCTTGTCCCTCTTCTCCTCCCCCACCTCCCCTTCAAAAAATTAAATAAATATTTTAAAAATAAAGAGGGCACCTGAGTGGCACAGGTTGTGTCTGCCTTTGGTGCAGGTCATGATCCTGGGATCCCAGGTTCAAGTCCCTCATCAGGCTCCCTGTGGGAATCCTGCTTCTCCCTCTGCTTGTGTCTCTGCCACTCTCTGTGTATCTCTCATGAATAAATAAATAAAATCTTGAAAGAAAGAAGGTCCTAACCCAGAAGTCATGAGTACAATAAAATCATTGTTTTAAACTGCTAATCAAGGTAATTTGTTATGCAGCAACTGTATTGAGAACAATATGTAAAGTTGGTGACTTATTCCCATTTTAAAGATAAAGATGGTTTCAGATCATTAACATGTCCTAAGTGTGGGAATTAGTACTTAAGATGTAAGCTTTGTCTAAATGACCTCTCACACTACTAAAGAAGATGACTTGTGATGAAGATGATATGTAGATAAGAGTCATGAATAATATCATCAAAGCACTATAGAAATGAGGGGAATGAGATGCCTTTAATTCACATGATCAGAGAAAGCTTCTTAAAGATGGTGACATTTGAGCTTGACTTTGAACAATAGAGATAGATCTTTTTTGAAGCAGAAATAAAGATCCAGAGACAGGAGTGGGAAATGTTTTGTAATAGTGAGGTCTCAAGGAACTGAACATTATTAGCCCTTTGCCTTCCCACTCCATTTCTGATTATGGCTTCTTGGCATCTAAGTTAAGCTACCTAACAGGAAACCATCTGACCAATTCCACCAAGAAAAGCAACAAGCCTTTGAAAATGCCCAGAACTACCAAGAGACACTCTTTACAACATCTTTAAGGCTGATATTTCAAGGCTTTTTTAAAAAATGTGTAATGTGAAATCTTTGAAAAAGTCTTTGCAGGAGTCCTTGGAACACTCAAAAGGGAGCAAAAGAGTTCTGGGATCTTCTATTCTGCTCAGTATTTTATATGCTAAACATTTATTTACAAAGTGGCAGAAGTCAATCAATGGCAAACATTCCTTACCTCCCAAGACTTGATATTTGATCTATTCCAACTGTTTGTTGTTGTTTTAAGACAATGGTTTTAAAATTCAAGGCAATCTTTATCACTTATGTGACCTTTTAACTTTGAAAAATAAGTGATTTCTTATCTCTCCTTTTTTCTCCTCCCCCTTGAAAATACCCATTTTACTACGTATGAACTTATAGTCATATTCTGGATCTAAGATATTTAACAAGGGTTTTATTTTTAAAGTATGGAAAGAAACATTATAAAATAAAATTGGACAATGCATGAGAAATAATCAAAGGTCATTAGTTTAAAAGAGGACTTTAAATACCATGTCTTTTAATACCTATATTGTAACTAAAATTGTTCTTTTACACAATGACAGCAATTTGGAAAAAAACACATTTAACTGGGAAGGAAAAAAATCTAAACACAGTTAATATGTTTCAGAGCACGTTACCTAAGAGGTATCAACTAGAGCTGTTCCAGTGTGATAGCCACCAGCCACATATAGTTACTTAAATTTCAATTAATGAAAGATTAAATTCAATTCCTCTGTTACACTAGCCTGACTTCAAGTGGTCAATAGTCACATGCGCCTAGGGGCAACTGTGTGAAAATGGGCAGATACCAAACATTTCATCATCGTGGAAAGTTCTATTAAACAGCACTGCTCTAGAGAGCTAGCTAGCTGGTCCTTTCATCAATATTCAGTCAGCAGTGTGGAAATTACTTGAAATGGAAAGGATCGAATAATTCTTGAAATGCAAAGCATTACGCTTCTGTTGGAGGGACACCTTAATGCCATAACAAAAAGCCTTACTTGTATATTAACTTTTGAAGAGGGGTTGATAATTTTGAAATACAGCTATAAACATTCATTCATTCAAGAAATTTTCACCAATTTTGGCTTGTAAATATCCAATAGGTGCTAAGTCAAGAAGCCACTTTGAATTTCAAGGGCATTTAGAAACGATAACTTTATAACATATATGATAAGTAAGATGAATATTTGTTCAGCTTTCCATAAATCGGCCCCAAACATCAAGTAAAAAAATTGAAAGAGTGTCATTGTTTTTTGCTGAAATTAACAATAACATTCAATATATAAATCAAGTTATATGCTTTATTTTATATTTCAGCTTTCCTCAGCAATACATTTCATTTATTCCTTCACAAATTTATTCATCAACAAATGTTTGACCATTATCTATAAAACTTATAGAATAAATTTTCTTTTCTCAAAAGATTTCAGCTTAGTCAAAAGACAGTAACCAGAATGGGGAAACCATGGTAAGTGGGAACAGTTGAAAGAACTAGGAATGTTTTCTCTTGTGAAGACAATTCTCAAAGGGCATACTGCTTGCTTAAAACGGGATGAGTACTGGGTGTTACTCTGTATGTTGGTAAATTGAACACCAATAAAAAATAAATTTATTAAAAAAATAATAATAAGTAAATAAATAAATAAATAAATAAATAAATAAATAAATAATGAGGACTTTCACATGGAAAAGGCTTGAGACTAGTTCTTTGTAATCCCAATGGAGAAGTGACATCAGTGTCAGAAAGCTACAAAGAAATTGATTTGGAATCAATGTTAGTTCAAAACTAGCTAAAGATAGAATAGACTGCTTTAAAAGAATTGAGTTAAAAGTCACTGATGACATTCAAAGTCAAGCCGGGTTTGTCAAGGGATGTAGTGCAAGGAATCCAAAGATCACATGTGTGATTTTATAAGGTCTTCTTTGGGATCTTCTTGAATTCTGAACTTCTGTAATGCCAAGACTAATCTGCATCACAGAAGCCTTTTGAATAATAACAAGTTGTTTTATGATGTTCATTCCTTTTGTAAAAAACTTTATTTGAATACAATTAATTAACATATAATGTATTATTGGTTTCCAAGGTCAGTGATTCATCAATCTTATATAATACCCAGTGCTCATTATATCATGCACCCTCATTGATGTTCATCACCCAGTTACCCCACCTCCCACTTCCCTCTTCTCTAGCCACCCTCAGTTGTTTCCTATGATAATGATGTTATTCCTAATGGTTTTTGCCTAGGGCTAATGTATATAATAAGTAATATTTGTAGAATGAGCTATTTTATTGATGACATTCAATTTTATAACCTACTCACTGTTTTATATATCAAATTCAATAAGAATATCTTCAAAAATACAAATGATAAGAATTTAACAAATATTGATTGTGATTTTAAATCAAGAAAATGATTCAACTCACATAAAACTTGGATAATTCTGGGAAGTTTACCACATTTGGTCAATTTTGTTAAAGTTGTCAAGTGATTAACAAAGTGATTAGCTAATGGTAGATAAAAATTGGTAAGCAAGATGAAAGACCATGTCCAATTTGGGCAGAAGAATCATTGCAGTGTTACCTAAAATGCTGACGATGTCACAAATTATTGAACTGATATTGCATAGTATGCCTACCTCTCTGTCTTCTACATAACTACTGAACTTTACTGAAATCTCTTTCAGGGCAGCCTGGGTGGCTCAGGAGTTTAGCGCTGCCTTCAGCTCAGGGTGTGATCCTGGAGGCCTAGGATCGAGTCCCACGTCGGGCTCCCTGCATGGAGCCTGCTTCTCTCTCTGTCTGTGTGTCTGCCCCTCTCTCTCTCTCTCTGTGTGTCTCATTAATCAATATATAAAATCTTTAAAAACAACAAAAAAAGGAAGAATCTCTTTCAAAATAGTAATGGTTATCTCCATTTGAAAAAAACGAAATCCAAAACCATTTCTCTTTCAAGGTGGCAGATAGAACCAGAAATCAAACTTAAAACTATGTGTAAATTTTGGAATGTTCCAAGCTTTGTCAGAATCTATGAAACCTTTTAAAAATTATTTTGAAGCAAACATACTGACAGAGGAGAGGAAAATGTTAAGCAGTCAAATTGAAGCAGAGACTTTCCATTTGTCTAATGAGTATCATGAAAGCCTCTGTCAGAGTTTCTTAATATTCCTGTCTGTGCAGTGTATTTACCTGGAGTGAGTTCCATTCAATGGCATGAACCATAGAAGAAAAAAAAAAAGTGCAATCTTGCATTCTAATTAGTTTATAACTATTTAGGCTCATGTTAAAAATTCTTATAAATAACTACAAATTCATCCTGGAAATATTTGGTCTTTGATGTATTTATCATAAAGAAAGTTTTTTTCTTCTTCTTTAAGTACCGGTGATAGAGAAGTAAAATTAAATACATAAAAATGCATCAAAAGTAGAGTTTACTTAAAGGCATCTATGTTGTCCTGGCATTTTTAAAAATGAAGCCTCAGAAAAATGGTATCCTATCTTAATTGAATAACACATGTAATTTTAAAAAGTCACTTCTTAATTTAATAAGTGGGTCATCTGAACTTTATTTGTGTATGGATTTCTTGTCATCCATTGTTAAAGATTATGCATTTGGGTAATATTGGCCTTAATTTGGAAAGCTATCAGAATAGCCTTATGAAACTTCTCTTGGATATTACAAGAGTTTAGAATCACTCTTCATTATTTATATAAAATCTTCCACTTTTCAAAAATCCTTTTTTTCAAAAGGATTCTGACTTTTCTGTCCAATATCCTTTCAAATTTCTTATCCAGGTGCTTCTTAAATTTTAATCCTCTGACAATCTTCAGAAGAATCTTCAAGAAAGTATATAAAAATGCAAATACTCAAATTTTGCCAGAGTCAGGTTAAGGAGATCTCTATAAGGTAGAGACCAGAAATCAGCATTTTTAAAGCCCCCCCAAATAATCTTTAACAAAGTTGAAGAACATTTTCTTATTAAATCTTAACAGGATTTTCACTTGTGCAAAGATGGAAAAAACAGGGCCATATCAACCCTCTAACTTAAAATTCCTTTTGAAAAACAGATAACTATAACAAAGAGGAATTTTCAGATACTGGATATCCAGCAGGTCAGTGATCACTGAGAGAGGGGAAACAAATTAGGTGATCTCTAAGATTGCCTAGCAAGAGTTTCCAGGCTACTGCACAAGGAAAAGAGAAGGTAAGAAGAACCTAGTAGTCTTCCCAAGTAGAAGAATTAGAGCTGGGAGTCCAGGAAGGCTATAGGGGCTAAAGTTTGTAAGGTAGATGCCAGAGACAAGAAGGCTGACTGATAAGACTCTCTGGAAACCAGAAGAGGCTCCACCTCTTTTCTTTAACTAAGTACTAGCCAGCATCCTCAAGGTTCTAAATGTAGGGGTACTATTACTGAGTTAAAGTTTTTCCTATTTTCTAATATAAACCATTAATACTATAAATTTCCTACTACATGAAGAAACTTAAGCTGCAAGAAAACTCAGAAAGACAATTCAATTAAAAAAAGCCCCAAAAATGGTTCAAAATGAGATATTTAGCGAAGAGATAAAAATCATTAAAAAGAAAGAAGCAGAAAAAGAAGAAGAAGAAGAACAACAACAACAACAACAGCAACCAAGCAGAAACTCTGGAACTGAAGAAATCAGTGGGTGAAACGAAATATACAATAGAGAGCATTTTCAGTAAAGCAGAACAAATGGAAGCTAGGATAAGAGAGTTAGAAGATAGATATTTTATTTAATTTATTTTTTTTAAATATTCATATCTTCTCTTTTTTTTAATCCAGATGGATAATCTTGGTCTTTTTTTTTTTTTTTTTAATTTATGATAGGCACACAGTGAGAGAGAGAAAGGCAGAGACACAGGCAGAGGGAGAAGCAGGCTCCATGCACCGGGAGCCCGACGTGGGACTCGATCCCGGGTCTGCAGGAAGGCGCCCTGGGCCAAAGGCAGGTGCTAAACCGCTGCGCCACCCAGGGATCCCTAGAAGATAGATATTTTAAAATAATGAATTGGAGGAGGAGGAGGAGGAGGAGGAGGAGGAGGAAGAAGAAGAAGAAGAAGAAGAAGAAGAAGAAGAAGAAGAAGAAGGAGGAGGAGGAGGAGGAGGAGGAGGAGGAGGAGGAGGAGGAGGAGGAGAAAAGAAAAAGAAAAAGAAAAAGAAAAAGAAAAAAAGAAAGAAAAAGAGAAGAAAGAGCCTACATGATCATTAGATACCATCAAAGTATAAATGTTAGAATAAAGAGGATTCCAGAAGAGAGGAAGAAGGGACAAAAAGTTTATTCTAAGAAAGAATACCTGAGAACATCCCCAACCTGGGGAGAGAATTAAATACCCCCATTTTATGACTTAATAGATAAGCCTATCCTCTCAATGCAAAAGGACCTTCTCAAAGATATATTATAATTAAAATGTCAGTGATCAAAGATAATGAGAGAATTCTAAAAGAAGCCAGGTGTAAAAAGGTTATAACTTAGAAAAGAACCCCCATTAGGCTAATAGCAGATTTCTTAGCAGAAACTCTGGGCCAAGAGGGAGTGGAATTATGTAGTCAAAGTTTTGAAAGAAAAAAAATGTCAACCAAGAATACTTAGGAAAGTTATCCTTCAGATGTTGAGGAGAAATAAAGAATTTCCCAGACAAACAGAAACTTAGAGTTTCACCCCTACACCTTTCAAAAAATACTGAAAGGGCTTTTTTAGGCTGAAATAAAAAGATACTAGTCAATGCCATGAAAATATATGAAAGTATACAACACATTGGTAAAAGGAGATATATGGTTAGACTTACAAAGTTCTGATTTGTAGTAAGATGGTATATTAAGCACTTACCTATAGTTCAAAGGTCATAGGAAAGGAGTGCTAAAAAATAATTATTAAGGGATGCCTGGGTGACTCAGTGGTTGAGCATCTGCCTCTGGCTCAGGGCATGATCCCGGAGTCCTGGGATCGAGTCCCACATCAGGCTCCTTGCATGGAGTCTGCTTCTCCCTCTGCCTATTTCTCTGCCTCTTTCTCTGTGTCTCTCATGAATAAATAAATAGAATCTTTAATAATAATAATAATTCTAAATTTAAATAGGTTGAGTTCACCAATCAAAAGGCATAGAGTGGAGGTACCTGCATGGCTCAGTCAGTTAAGTATCTGCTTCTTGATCTCAGCTCAGGTCTTGATCTCAGAGTCATGAGTTCAGGCCCCACATTGAGCTTCATGCTGGGCATGAAGCCTATTTAAAAAAAAAAAAAGGCATAGAGTGATTGGATGGATAAAAAAAATAAGCTCAGGTATATATTGCCTACAAGAGACTCACTACAGCTTTAAGGACATATATAGACTCAAAATGAAGGGATGGAAAAAGATATTCATGCAAGTGGAAATCAACAAAAGCAGGGGTAGCTATATTTATATACCAGGTAAAATAGACTATAAGCCAAAAATGATAACAAGGGACAAAGAAAACCATTATATGATGATAAAGGTGTTCATTTCATCAAGAATATATGAGTCATAAATATATAAGGCACTCAATATTGGAGCTTCTAAATATATTAAACAAATACAGATCTAATGGGAGAAACAGACAATATACAATAATAGTAAGAGATATCAGTACCCCACTTTCAGCAATGAATTGATCATCTAGACAGAAAATCAATAAGGAAATTTTGGACTTGAACCATGCATTAGACCAGATGGACCTAACAGACATATATGGAACATTCCATCCAACAGGAATACACACATTCTTTGCAAGTGCACACAAAATATTCTTCAGCATAGACCATGTGATGGGACACAAAACAAGTCCTAGCAAATGTAAGAAGACTGAAATCATACCAAGTATCTTTTCACAGAGGTTTGAAACTAAAAATCAATTTTAAAAAATCTAGAAAAATCTATACATATGTGGAAATTAAACAACACACTTCTGAACAACCAATGGGGTTATAGAAGAAAGCAAAAGGGTGTTCAAAAAATATCTCAAAACAATGAGGCACCTGGGTGGTGCAGTTGCTTAAGGGTGTGATTCTTGTTTTCAGCTCAGGTCATGATCCCAGGGTCATGAGATAGAGCCCCTCATTGGGCTCGGCACTCAGTGCAGAATCAGCTTAAGATTCTCTCTCCCTCTCCCTCTGTCCTTCCCCACTCTCATACTCTTTCTCTCTCTCTAAAACAATTAAATAAATCTTTTAAAAAATATCTTGAAACAAATGAAAATGGAAACACAACATACAATACCTATGGGATGCTGCAAAAGCAGTTCTGAGAGGGAAGTTTATAGTGATAAATGCATACCTTAAGGATGTAAAAAGATCTCAAATAAACAACCTAACTTTATACCTAAGACTGAATGAGGAAGAAATAGAAAATCTAAACATATCAAATACAAAGAAGGACATCCAATCAACTTCAAAAACTTCCCAATGGATCCCTGGGTGGCTCAGCAGTTGAGCGCCTGCCTTCTGCCCAGGGCATGATCCTGGGGTTCCGGGATCGAGTCCCACATCGGGCTCCCTCCATGGAGCCTGCCTCCCCCTCTGCCTGTGTCTCTGCCTTTCTCTCTCTCTCTCTCTGTGTCTCTCATGAATAAATAAGTAAAATCTTAAAAAAAAAAAAGAAAAAAGAAACACTTCCCAATGAACAAAAGTCTAAGACCAGATATCTCCACTAGCAAATTCTACCAAACATTTAAGGAAGAACAAAAGCCAATCCTTCCCAAACTCCAAAAAACTGAGGCACGGGGAATACTTTCAAATTCACTTTATCAGGCCTTTTTCACCTTGATACAAAAGCCAGATAAAGACATTGCAGGAAAAGAAAAGTGTAGAATACTATTTCTAATCACTTCTGATGCAAAAATTCTCAACAAAATGTTAGCAAACCAAATTCAATTAACACACTAAAAGGATTATTCACTATAGTCAAGTGGGATTTATCCCTGCTTTGCAAGAATGGTTCAACACATGAAAATCAATCAATGTGAGGTATCACATTAATAGAATAAAAGATAAAGGTTATATGATCATCTTGATAGATGCAGAGAAAGCATTTAACAAAATACAACATCCTTTCATTACAAAAACCCTCAACAAATTTGGTACAGAAAGAGCATACCTCAACCTAATAAAGACCATATGCAATAAACCTATAGCTAACCATATACTCAATGGTGAAAAATTGAAAGCTTTTCCTCTAAGATCAGGAACAAGACAAGAGTGCCTACTCCCACTTTTTAAAATTTTTATTTAAATTCAATTAACTAACTTATAATGTATTATTAGTTTCAGAGGTAGAGGTCAGAGATCTTACATAACACTTAGTGCTCATTACATCAATGCCCTCCTTAATGTTCATCACCCAGTTACCCTCCTCCCATCCAGCGATCCAATTTGTTTCCCATGATTAAAAAGGTCTTATGATTTGTCCCCCTCTCTGATTTCATGTTGTTTTATTTTTTCTTCTATTCCCCTATGATCCTCTGTTTTGTTTCTTAAATTCCACATATGAGTGAGAGCATATGGTAATTGTCTTTCTCTGATTGACTTATTTCACTTAGCATAATACCCTCAAGTTCCATCCACATCATTGCAAACAGCAAGATTTCTTTTCTTTTGATGGTTGAATAGTATTCCATTATATATATATATATATATTATATATATAGTATTCCAATATAAATATATATATATTATATATGTCTTTGTGTGTGTGACTATCATAAATAAATAAAAATTTAAATAATAATAAATAAATAAATAAATAAACAAACAAACAAACACTGGGGTGCAAGTGTCCCTTCGGATAGCTACCTTTGTATCTTTGGGTTAAATCCCTAGTAGTACAATTGCTGGATCATAGGGTAGCTCTCTTTTCAATTTTTTTTTTAAACATTTTTATTTATTTATGATAGTCACACAGAGAGAGAGAGAGAGAGGCAGAGACACAGGCAGAGGGAGAAGCAGGTTCCATGCACCGGGAGCCCGACGTGGGACTCAATCCCGGGTCTCCAGGATCGCGCCCTGGGCCAAAGGCAGGCGCCAAACCGCTGCGCCGCCCAGGGATCCCCTCTTTTCAATTTTTTGAGGAACCTCTGGACTGTTTTCCAGAGTGGCTGCACCAGCTTGCATTCCCACCAATGGTGTAAGAGGGGTTCCCCTTTCTCTGCATCCTCACCAACATCTGTTGTTTCCTGACTTGTTAATTTTAGCCATTCTGACTGGTGTGAGGTGATCTTCATTGTGGTTTTGATTTGTATTTCACTGATGTGGAGTGATGTTGAGCAATTTTTCATGTGTCTGTTGGCCATTTGTATGTCTTCTTTACTCCCACCACTTTCATTCAACATTCCAGCTTCTAACAATTGGAAGTCCTAGCTATAGTAATTAGATAAGACAAAGAAATAAAAATCATCCAAACTGGAAAAAGAAGTAACATTGTCATTATTTGCAAATGACATGATCTTATATATAAAAATCCTGAAGACTCAACCAATAAATTGTTGGAACTGTAAAAAAATCAGAAAAGTTGGAGAAAATATAATCAACATACAGAAATCATTTCCATTTCTGTATACTAACAATGAAACATTTGAAAAAATAAAGAGAATTATCTAATTCACAATGGTGTCAAAGGCAATAAAATTTAGAATTAAATTAGAATAAATTTTAAATAACTAATTAAATTAGAATAAATTTAACCAAAGAAATGAAATATCTGTATACTAAAAACTATAAAACCTTGATGAAAAAAAAAAGAAAAAAAATTAAACCTTGATGAAAGATATGAAGAAGACATAAGCAAATGGAGATATATCTCATGTTCATGGATTGAAAGAATTAATACAAAAAAAAAAAAGAAAGAATTAATACTGTTAAAATGTCCGTACTACCAAAATCATCTACAGATTTAATGCAATTGCTATTAAAATTTTAATGACATTTATCACAGAAATTTTTTTTAAATCTTCAAATTTGTATAGAACCACAGAAGACTTCAAATAGCCAAAGCATTTGTGAGAAAGAGCAAAGCCACAAACAGACTTCCTGATCTCAAACTATCCTATGAAGTATAGTAATCAAAGCAGTATGTTATTGTCATAAAAATAGACCAATGCAACAGAATAGAGAGCCTAAAAGGAGACCCCTGCATTTATGGTCAATTAGTATTTGATAAAGGAGCCAAGAATACTCAATGGGGAAAGGATAATCTCTTCACCAATGGTGTCGGGAAAACTAGATAACCACATGCAGAAAAATGAAATTGAATCCTTATCTTACACCACTCATAAAAGTTAACTGAAAACAGGTTGAAGCCTTAAACATAAGACCTGATACCATAAAACCCCTAAAAGAAAACATAGGAAAGGAATTGCTTGACACTTGTCCTGGCAATCATTTTTTATGTTAGACATCAAAAACACAAGGAACAAAAATCAACAAATGCATCTCCATCGAACCAAAAAGCTACTACATAGCGAAAAAAATGAAAAGGTAATTTGGGGAATGGGAGAAAAGCTTTGCCAAGCAAATATCCAATAAGGGGTTAATATCCAAAATACATAAAGAATTCATACAATTCAATTAAAAAAAAAAGAAAATCTGATGTTAAAAAAGGATCCAGCATCACTAATCATCAGGGAAATGTAAGTCAAAATCACAATAAAATATTACCTCATACCTGGGAAAATGGCTGTCACCACAAAGATAACTTTTCCTCTCTCTGCCTTCCCCCTTATCATCCTCCCCAACCCTAGGCCTTGAGTCCACAAAACTCCAGGAACTTTCTTGTTCAGGGTCCCTCCTCAATGACACACACCTCTGCACCCCCCACGCTGTGCTTGGACTGGGGCACCGTTCCATGGAGGAAAATGCAATAGGGAGCAGTAGACCCTTTTTCCAGTTTTAGACCCTTGCTTACACCATTGCACTAAGTGATTAAAGGCTTGAGCATGACTTTCTTTTTGGTTTGTTTTTATTCAGCTACTCTGACAGCTGGTGGCTCCCTCAGCTTCCAACAGCTCAGCTGACCTCCTGGCACATTACTCTTTAACTGGCCAAACTCAGAGAGATGGATCCCATTTTACAGATGAGAATTGGAGGCTCTGATGGGTGACTTGCTCAAGATCCTTCAGCTAATAGTGATCAAATCAGGATTTGAGCCCAGATCTATGTGCCATGCCTTTACTTAGAACAGTTTTTTGTTTGTTTTCAAATTATGTGTCGTGAATAATTAGTGGCATTTAAAAATATTTTAATTGTTTCAACCTGATGTTTTAAAATAAAACAAAAAATGAAAAGATTAGATTTCACTGCAGATAGTAATGGTAACTACTGTTTTTTGGACATTTTTGTTTCCAATATATTTCTTACTCTGGGTGAGAGCTAAACATTTTGAAGCCACTAGCTTCGAAGGGTTTCTTCCACACAACTCACCCTTGCACCCTACTCTATGTGGGGATAGTAATACCCATAGTACTGAATTTCTGAGAGGGTTAAATATGACAGTACGTGTCAAACCACAACACAGTGCCTGCCATCTGTAATCTGGGTATTCTTGGAATGCCCGCTCAGTGCTCCAGCCCCTGCGCCCTGTGCCTCCATCCTGTGTGTTCTCTCACTCTCTCTCTGAGAGGCCATTGATGCAGTTTGCAAAGGATCCTTAGTCCCTCTCCCCTCTGGATTCTGAATCCAAGAGAAATCAAAGTATGGTGTCAGATGAATTGCAGGCCAAAGCTTGCACCCAAGATTGCAATGGGATTCTCACTCCTCTGGCCTGAATTGGATTGACTTACCCCTTCCCATCCAGAGCCAATGCCAATATCAGTGTCTGCTCACCAAGCTTGCCCCAGAGGGCTTCCCATGTGGAAGAAAGCAGGATGCAGCCTGCCTGTGGGTCTAAAGAGGCAGCTAGGGAAACCCTTGGGAAGAGTCACTGGGCAGAATGTGACAGAGAACATGATAGCTTCCCTCCCACAGTTTCCATGAGGGCAGAAATTCTTATTATAATTCCTCTGTTTCTCCCAGAGCTCCTATCATTTTTGTTCTGTAAGCTAATACGCTGAAGCATTCAAGTCTGCTATTCATGGCTGGTCCTCTAGGAGAGAAGTCCTACAGTCTGTGGGGCAGGACTGCTTCCATTCTTCTAATGTGGCTTTCCTCCAGTTCCAAAGACTGCCCCTCTGTAGACTGTCCCAAGACCTGAGACATACCAAGTATCGACTTTGCCCCGAAAAGAGTCAGACCGGGGCATACACTAGGGTATTCACAAAGCCACTCGGCACCAGAGGTCAAAAATCCCTGATCTTTCTCCTGTTGCAAATAATACCCAGAGACATACTCCATTGTACCTCAGTAGAAGTTATGTCATGAGCCCAAATGACTACATAAATTGCTCTATTTACTATTATAAATCACAATGTTCTCAAATTTGAATATAAGCATCCTTCTCATAATAAATTCATCAAAAGAAATGAAAACCAAACATTAAATCTCCTTCCTCCTCCTTTATGTTAAAGCACAAAAACTTAAAAAAAAAAAAAAAAACACTTTGTTTCTTCATTTCCCCATTTCTTACTCTATTCAATTCCAGCCAGAATGATTTCATTTAAACATCTGGGTAGAATTGGGCTTCTTCACATAGCTGCCAACTGGGGCATTTCATCAGAGGGGGTGATTTGTTCAGCATTTTGAAAGTTGAATTAACCTCGGGGCCCTGGGTGGCTCAGTCAGTTAAGTGCCTGCCTCTGGCTCAGGACATGAACCCGGGGTCCTGGGATTGCGCCAGGGTTCCCTACTTAGCAAGGAGCCTGCTTCTCCCTCTCCCTCTGCCCCTTCCCTTTCTTGTGCACATTCTCTCTCCCAAATAAATAGATAAATAAAAATCTTAAAATTAAGGTAATCAAATCCTCAATCCTTTTTAAGAATTCAAAAGAATAAATCAGAGAGATGAGAGTATCAGAGGACCAGTCCCATGCTAAGAAAATCTGAAAATCTTAATACATGCTTATTATAGCAAAACAGCATTTTCCATACCACACAGAGTACAGCCTTTAACCACATGAGGGATGCCAGTCAGACACTGGAGCAGACACTTGTTGGACTCTTGAGGGTACAGGGCATCTCAACCCATCTCAATTCATCAGTCTATCAGCATGGAGTGGTTCTGCATATTTTCAATAATCATTACCATCTTTTCTTTGTCCAGATCTTACCCCAATGGGTAATGAGGCTGCTTAAACTTTACAATCATTTCTTATGTTTCACATCAATCCACTCTAATAACCTTTTTTTTCCCAGCTTTATGGAGATACAATTGGCAAATAAAATTGTAATCTGATGACTTTTTGAAAAATCTCATTATGAAGATTTCAGTCTCTTTTGGTTCAAAATCTCCTTCTTCTATGCCTATAAAGCTTTCCCTCCCCTTTCATTCCGGGCTATCTTGAGGCACAGAACTTTTGGAGTATAATTTTCTCTTCCATCATCTTTGTCTTTCTTCTCCTCTTTTCTTACTCTTGTCATCTAGGGATAGCCATTTTTGTGTATAATTGCCCGTTGAGTTAAGTTTACTCTCCTCTGATTTTTTAAACATTACTTTTTGTCTCATGTTACACACTTATTTGTAGATTTATCTATTATCCATTTCTCTCAATGAGTGAAAAGCAGTCTTTGTCTGGTTTGCTACTCTATCCCCTTAGCAATTATAGTTCTTGACAAATAGTGGGCACTCAGTAAATATTTTGTTGAGTGAGTGGATCCCTGCTCATCTAGTTCAGCCTGTGGATTCTATAGGTACAGGTGGTTCAGGGATCTTGTCCCTCAAAGGTTTCTTGTCATGAATATTCCTTTTGAAAGATGTAGTTAGAAGTTCTATCTGGCCACCAGATGGAAGCATCATGTTTATATTCCTCTGTTTTGTGTACTTTTCCCCTACACTGTGGCAATTCCTGGCAAGCCTACAGAGTGTTAATCCCCATCCTCTGTATTCCTAAATTGGGTTTATGGATACCTTACTGTGGAGGTTTGGTAAAGATAAAGAGGGCTTCCAACCTCTCTCTTTTGCTGTGGCACTTGCATGGGTCCCCACGTCCTTCTGTTCAGCAGTCATCCTGCTAGGAAAAGTAAGGACAGTCTTTGTTTCCTACAGACACCTGCAAACTTCACAAGGAAAGTTCTTGGGGGCTCTCTGGCACTCTACTCCATAGGATAGTAATTATTTCCTGAACTCAGCTCTTCTTAAGAAGGTGATATCACCTCCATTGTCTCCAGCAGTGTGTGTGTGTAAACTAAAGGGAACAGAGCTTGCTATGTTGATTCTTCTAGAATTCCGCTTTGGACTATTTTCACTGTGATAACCACTGTCAGTAACTCTAGAAGAACAGGAGAATTGTGAGAAGTAATTCATAATTTTATAAAACATTGGAGAAGAAAGGTAGACAAACAATAGGACAGTGGAAATAACATCATTGTTTTCAGCCATGGCAGTCAACCTGGACCAGTTCTGTAGAGCTCATGTATACTCCCCACCGAGTGCTGCTCCTGGAGTCTCCCTAAGAATTCCAGGGAGAAGCAGAAACCCAGGCCATAGACTTATCCCAAATCTTGCTTTTTCAGCATTTAATCCTTAGACATTGAATAAACCTTCCCTGTGGCTGTCTGAAACTCCTCTTCTACCACCTATGACCCTTTGCAGCAGAACCAAATTTATGATCTGTTTTTTAGCACAAGTTGAGAAACAAGATAGAGTGGGAAATTAAAAGAAAAAAATCAATTCCATTTTCACCTCTTCAGGCTCAGTACTCCAAAAGTACTGAAGAGTGGAAGTCAGAGAGTGCCTGCTGTAACTCTGTGCCCTTATAGTCCTGGAAGAGATGCTGTAAAGAAACCACTACTTCTTTTGAGGTGAGCAGGTTCTAGCTCCCCAAAAGATTTTGAAATCATTAAAAAATAAGGTTGTTCTCTAGAATCAAAGAATCTTTTTTGACCCATGAAAAGAAATTGCCATCTGTTCCTGAGCGCAGAATCTACTCTCTCAGTTGAAGGTCCTAATTACCTTAATCCCTAAACTGAATCCCTTTTATTTGCTAAAACCAGACAGGGATCCACCCTTGAAGATACCAGACAAAAAAATTGGCTTAATCCTCCAAATCTGGCAGTGCTTTTAAAAACCAATCACAGGCCTACAAACACCAGCCATAAACTGCTACAGCCCACAAATTCAAAGACTGCCAAGGCCTATGTTTAAAACCATCCTCCCAAGCCACCCCAAGACTCATTTTCTTGCTCTTTCACACGTTATGTTGATTTCTCAAGGTTTCCAGACTAATGTACCATGTACCTGGTTTCAGAAAATTAGATGTCTGTGCTTCCAGATTCTGATCCAGTTAAGATGAAAGGACACAAAACATTTAGCCACCAATATGGCAATAATTGATTTAGTCAGGAATCATCAATAGAAGCTACTCCAATACGTCACAGTTTGTTGTTGAATGGGATCAAACTAGCAAGATAAAGATTGCATATTAATTACAAAAGAAAAATTGTTCCTTTATTGTGGCAAAATCTCTTAACCAAATGATCAAAGTCAGCATGTTGAATGAGACAAATCTGGTCAACTGAGAAAGACTGATCACCTTTATAGTATTTTTGAAAAAAAAAAATCTAAATCTAATCATGAGAACACAATCAGAGAACATATTAAGAGGGCATTCATTAAAAAATTGAATTGTATTCTTCAACAATACCATCATCATGAAAGCCAAATAAAGGCTGAGGAACTCTTCCAGATTAAAGTATAGTAAAGACACAAATGCAATGTCAATCCTGGATTGGAACACAGATCAGGAAAAAACAATTGTTGTAAAAGACATTTCTGGAGCAATTGGTAAAATTTAAATATGGACTGTGTATTTATTAGGTAACAGTATTGTGTTAATAATTGAATTCAATAATAGTATTGCAATTATGAAGGACAGTGTCTTCATTCTCTGAATATATATGCTGAAGTATTTAAGAATGATGATTCGTGATATCATCAATACTCAAATGGTTCTGAGAAGTAGTAATTATATTAATATTGACATTTTTATTCAAAGAGATAAAGTATACCTGAAAAAAACATTAACGATTGCTGAATCTAGATGAAAAGTATTGTGAGTATTTATTGCCTTACTCTTGCCACTTTTTGTAGGTCAAAAATTTTCAAAATAAAACCCTAAAAAATCTATTCAAAATATATCAAAAAAGTAAATCTAAGAAACAGGTCCAAGAGTCAGATTAAAAGTATCAGCCTTATTACTGGTAAAAATGGATTAGAGAACATGAAGAGTAAGGGACAAAAATATGCATCCTAACTCTTTTCTGAAGTGCTTTACTAGATAGAGAACCTAGTCTTTCCGCAAGATCTCTCCTTGCCTTCTCCTCCCCTGAGAAAACTGGGTTTAACCTACAAAGTATATTCTGTATATTGGGTGTGTGTGTGTGTGTGTGTGTGTGTGTGTGTGTGTGTTTGTTTGTTGTCTTAACTTCTTATACTATCACTTGAAACATATATACAATAGATTTTACTCCTAGAGTTCTTAGTTGGTTTTGAAAAGCCTCTCTGTTCATGCTTGGTTTTTGGTATACTTATCATTGTAAGTACATACTTTATTTAGTATGTAAAATATTTTCTTACATTGTTTTAGTGCATCCTGTATCTGCCAACTCTAACATGTCAATCTTTTAGTATTTACGTATTTTGTATCCTGTTTTTGTTGACAAGCATTCGTTATGATTCCTGGACTTCTCTTTTTTTTGGCAATCTTGTTTCCGAGCTACACTTATTTCCATCTGTGAAAGTTCTATTCTGAGCCAATTCTGAAAACTCTCCAAATTATTGTCAGCCATATGATCCCCTGTACAGGGACAATCTCACACTTTTCAATTATTTTGGCTAACAGTAGGTGTCCCAGACTCAACTTCCCTCCCCTCTCTTTGCTTTTCTGAGAATTGATAACCTCTCAAGACACCTTGGTGGCTCAGTGGTTGAGTGTCTGCCTTTGGCTCAGATTGTGATCCAGGGTCCTAGAATCCTGAATCCTGATGCTCCCTCTGGCTGTCTCTGCCTCTCTCTGTGGGTCTCTAATGAATGAACAAATAAAATCTTTTTTAAAAAAGTAAAAATAAAGAAAATTGATAACCTCTTTATTCTGATGCTGTAAGACTCTGGCCAGCTTTAGGGAAATTCTTACTGCGTGCTGGCCCGGATAGTCTCTGCCACTCTACTTTGGTAGCTTTCATTCAGTCGCTCCAGCCATTGCTCCGTCTCTGGAACTTTGACTTTATTCCATGCTGGTCCGGCTTCCAAGCATTCCCACCTCAGCTCCTGCCCATGAATATCCAGCCCCTGCTTCCTAGAAAATTCAGGTTTGTTTTTGTTACTGGGTTGTTATTTTTTTTTTTTAATGATGACTGATTTTAGTGATGCTCCTTCAAAGTGATATATTTCCTTGTGTATTATTTAAACTTGATTGTTAACTCATCATCACTGTTTTTTCTCCTATGAAGGTCCTATATGCTTTAGGTTGTGAAAATATTCCCTTCAATGTGGTTTTGAGTTTTATTATTCAAAAGACCCTCAATATTCTAACTTCTTCTGAATAATTTTCCAAGCTGGAGTGCTGATGACTAGAGGCAACTTTTTTTCCTATGCACATTTCCAAGTGGATAACAAGCATTTTGTTGTTTCCTTTTCCTGGGTCTGTAGATGGAGTTGTTCCAGTCCTTTTTCCCATAAATATGTGAGACCAAAAAGCTTCCAGCCTATGCAGAAGCTTAGCTTCAGATTCCTTCTTGCATGGACTGAAGACCATATCTTCTCTTCCATATCTCACGTCTGGGACTTGTATTCTTTTATAATGCTGTATTATCAGCTTCTAATTGTGCCTCTGCCTAGAATTGCCTCTGAGTTCCAACACCTGAGAATATCTCATTTTTTCTGAGAGCTATGCTTATTGATGTATTAATAGCATGGGATGGGGAGAAGAGAATGCAGCTTCCATGGTCTATTTTATTTCAATCCTCCATTTTCCTGACTGTTCTCATGATACTTCTCTGTAACACCATTTAACCTCCCTGACTGTAGTCAATTGGATAGACACTTTGGTAGGATTTACTCTACCCTCAAGTTCATGGGTAGGCTTAAAGCAATTAATGAAGCCCATAACCCTGAACAAGGTGATTGGTTTAGAGTTGGTAACATTCACTCAGTAGAGCCAATGAGATGCAAGAAGACATTTTCTGACATACTTGATAAAAGTTGCCAAATTTTGAAAGATATAAGATAGTAGTATGACCATGTTATTGACTACAATATATATTACAGTTTTTATTTTATGATTTTACGTTAAATTTTTCTTGCTTATGTCTAAAACTCACTCAAAGTAATGTAATTAATTTATTATAAAAAATGTCATATTTACTTACTTTAGACAAATGGGGCATTTATGTAGACAACTGAAAACCCTCTCCCAAGTGGATTTACCTGTAGTCTCAAGATAAAATATATTCTCCATTATATAATACTTTTTTAATTTTCTTAATACAATGTATCACTAACTCAAGTTATGTTTATTTGATTACTTATTTCATCTCCTCCATAAAATTAATCTCAATGGAACAAAGACCTTGTCTTTCTCGTTAACCACTATATTCTCAGCATTTGCAATGGTATATGAACATGTTGGAGACTCAGTTGAATAAACCCTAGCCACAGTTCAGGATTTTCCTGTTTACCCTTTTCCCATTCACTTGTTCAGGCTCCAAAAGAAGAAAAGATCATCTCTGTTAATAATTCTCTCAGAAGTATAAGGTTGCTCTCTTCCGAGAAATCATTTTTAAAATGTCTCCTTGATCTCACTGGCCTGTATCAGAATGTGTGACCATCTCTGAACTGATTACATCAGCCAGAATCATGGTCTTCACTGATTAACTTAAACCAACCAAGAGCCATCCACATTGCTGAGGGCAGAAAGAATCCACTCAAATCAATTTACTAAGAATGTGAAAGAGGCAGTTCCTTGAAGAATATTCTAATGGAATTACCATGGAAAAAAAAAAAAAAGATACACATTAGTATCTCCAACAACTTTCCCGTCAATCTGTAAGAAAGGATCTTACACATGATAGTTGTAGTCCAGGAAGGTCAAGTGACTCATAAGGAACATTAGCAAAGATTTAACATAGGAAAGAATTAACATTGAATTCCCAAAGGGCTAAAATTGGAACAAAATCCCTAATACTTCTCCCTATTAATTATTATTTAATTTAATTATTTAATTTAATTTCTTGGTACACCATTCATTCATTCACCAGAAATATGTTTTGATCATTCACTATATACCCAACAAACACATGCTATTTGAGATATTGAAGACTAGGGTAGTAAACTATACAAACAAAGCCCTTATCCTAAGGGAATTTATACTCTACTGTGAAAGACAAATGACAAACCAATGAGTACGTGCATATCTAATATAATGTCAGGTAGCAATAAATGCTGTGAAAAAAATAAGGAAGAGGAAGTGGATAGAGAATGACAAGGAATGATATCTTATGAAAGGTGGTCAGAGAAGTCCCCACCACGAAGGTGTAGTTGAGCTGCAACCTGTATGAAATAAGAGAGTGAGATATGAGGATATCTCATATGAGATATGAGATATGACAAGGGAACTGTGGGTAGAAAGAGCAGGAAATAACTAAGGCCTGAAGTGGAGGCATGCTCAGCTAGTTTGTGGAAGAGGAAGGAGATAGCATGATATGATAAACACAGCTTGTATACTCTTGGACAGATTAATCAACCTCTCCTGATCTTACTGTCCTCTTTTGTAAACAGGATATACCCTACTTTGCCCTACAGATAAAGGTGACTATCCATATAAAGTCTCTGACACACCATACATGTTTGGCCAGAGATGATGCCTTTCTTTTAATGCTCTTCTCCATGGGTCCAGTCTTCACTCAAGTCATCTTAGGACACTAACTAACCATATGCTCAATTTGCCTTTATAAACCCTTTTGGTTTGAAGGCAGCTGCTGCTTTGAAGAGTTCTCTGTCCAAACCATGTGGTTTTGTGACCCTTTTGTTCATGATCCTGTTACATTAACCACAATCCACAAAGGGGACTGCAACAAGCTACCTTCTTCACTCTGGTGGTTTTTTTTTTTTTTTTAAGCTAAGTGGGTTGTGTGGGTGTCTGATCATATGAGTCAAAGGTTCCAACCAGAATATAAATAAAATCCAGCCTTTGGTCAAAAGAAGCCAGTGTCAATTGGTGTAACCAGACCATACGATGTACCATAAACCCTTGTAAACTATTGAAATCCGTTCTCCATTGATGTTTCCAAATGTATTAGGATAATATTTTCTGTTTGGTTTCTAAGTTGCTAACTTTTTCTAAATAGTCAGGTCTCACTTTATGCATAAAGTTTTACATACATATATATAGCGTATATGCGTATGTGTGTGAATACATGTGGGATGTGTTTGTGTGCATGTGCGCTGTGTGTGTGAATAAATAATCTAGTTAGTCTATGAATATTTATTTGCCTAGGCTTTTTATAGATTTGCACTGGTTTTCAACCTCAGCTCCACAAATTCCTTCAGAGCTATATGGAGAAGGATGTAGGGAGTGAAAACATGTGTGGACAGAGATGTGGGCTATGTGCCACCACGGTTTCAACTGGAACTTCAGCTCTTATCTATTTACATAGTTAGTAAGATTTCATTTGAATGAACAGTCCTGCTAATTTAAAAAAAAGTGAAAATGTCTTAGGATACCGGAACAAAGCCAAAGTGAGATATGATTGGAGACATAATTAACCAAATTATGTTCTTGTATCAGATGGTGAGGAAAAGAGGATATTAGACTTCCCTGACTTCTGTGTCACTGACAAGGGAGTGTCCTCTTTTTTCTAAGTTCTAGTATTAGATACACTTTAGGTGCATATGGATGAAGTATTTAAGTGAAAGAAGGAACATCTGGGCTACTGTGTAATTATTGTGAGAAAAATAGTTAAGTTATAACATGAATAGAATAAATCATTTTGTACTTCCCAATTAGCCTTTTTTCTGATTTGCCAGTTGTATTAACAGGGAAATGGCTTTGCATTTAAGAGTATCCATCTTCCGGGGCCCCTGGGTGGCTCAGTGGTTGAGCATCTGCCTTTAGCTCAGGACGTGATCCCCGGGTCCTGGGATAAAGGCCCACATTGAGCTCTCCAGAGGGAGCCTGCTTCTCCCCCTGCCTATGTCTTTGCCTCTCTTTCTCTGTGTGTCTCATGAATAAATAAACTAAAATCTTTAAAAAACAAACAAAGAGTTTCCATCTTCCCATAAAGTTATAATGCTATTTCAAAGTTTCAGAGTCAAGATTATGTAACAAATGTCTAGGAACTAGGTGAACAAGACCTTATTAGCAATAGAATTTTTGTTAAATTCTGTTAAATTTTGTTAAAATTCTGATTAGGGTTACATATCCATAATGAAATTTAACCATGTTTTTCTTTTTAAAATTATTAGAATTATCACTTTTTAAAAATTAAATTGGAAAAAATCATTTGGTGAGAAATATGCATTTACTTTCCTAATCTGCAACATTCCAACCTGACTACCTTCCATTCTGTTGGCTGCTTCAGAGCATCCTTATTTAAAATGAAGAACTGGTCCATTTGATCTGGATCTTTTCCAGCTCAAAAATGCTATGGTCCTGGGGGATCCCTGGGTGGCTCAGCGGTTTAGCATCTGCCTTCGGCCCAGGGTGTGGTCCTGGAGTCCCGGGATTGAGTCCCCCATCGGGCTCCCTGCGTGGAGCCTGCTTCTCCCTCTGCCTCTCTCTGTGTCTCTCCCATGAATAAATGGATAAAATCTTTAAAAAAAATGCTATGGTCCTATGAAATGTTTCCTTGTGGAGTTTTCCACATCTTCCATGATGTTTGTGCTGGAACACATCAAGAGAGTGGAAGACTGCTAGATCTTTTGCTGATTGTTTTGCATTTCCTTCCACCTGGATTCTGACAAGGGGTAAGGGAGCAGGCAAGTTAGTTTGAGCCATTTTTTTTTTTACCTAAAAAAACAAAAAACCCTCATCTATAAATGCTTTTCAGAAAGAATAAATTCTTATGAGGAGTTTCTTGTTTTCTTACATTCAATGTTCTCTACCTTAGGTGACAATTTTTCAAAGCCAGGGAAGAAATGAACTGCATGAGATGTCTGAGGCTCCCTGGTGGACCCAACATGCTGGTGCTGATAATAAAGAGTCTACTTTGACTCCATTTCTGAGAATATAGCCCACTGGTGAACTGAATTGTGCAACTTCATTATCTAGCCTGCTCATTTTCCTTCCAAAAGGATATTTAAAATTTCAGATGTGTCTGGGATCCTGCATAGACTCTCTGAAAGTCTAAAACCCAGAGTTGTCTATTATATCCTGCTTTCAATACTCCTTCCTTGGTGTCATCTGCTAACATTCCATGTGCATTATCAGGTTGACCAAAGACTTTTGTTCCCATTTTAAAATCTTTCTCTCCATCTTAAGCTTTGCCGTCATCTTGAATGATGTCATCACTTTGGAGGAATCACCCTTGAAGTCATCAATTCAAAAAATTTAACCATGACTTCTGTTCTTCCATTTTTCCTACCTACTTATTATCATTGTGCCTACACTTTGACAGTACCTCTGTTTTTCATCTACTTTATTTCTGTCTGTCCAGATTTTCTCTTTTCTTTTTTTTTCTGTATCTAGTTAGATTCTGTTACTTCTATTAAATCTTGGCAACATCCTCAGTCGTCTTGCTGCTTATTCATTGAATCACTGCCTGGAAAAAGCCAAACCCTGGGTTAATACAGCTAGCTACTTTCTTTTCAATGTTCTAAGCCACTGAGGCTGAATATATCCACATCGAGCTCATCATCCTCTCACCAGCTCTAGTTGCCATGTGGTACCATCATGGTACCCTCATGCCCAGGACCACCACCTGTTGAGTTATCTCTCAGGAAGGAAGACATCACACTAAATTTATCCATCTCTTAACCAACCCAATTTCCACTCTCTCAGCAGGCCTTAGTGATTGTGCTCCAGTTCTTATTTCTTCATTCTTACTTCCACTCACTTAGTCTATTCCCTCAATAGTTTCCTCGACTTTGACATCAGCCTCCAAATGGTCTCCCTGCATTCAGTCGTGGCCTTGTCCAACTTATTCTGTACACTGAAACCAAAATGATATTGTTAAAATACAATTCTGATCAAATTACTATTCTAATTATGACCTTCAGTAACTAACCATTGCTCCAAGAATAAAGTCCAAACTAACTAAAATGGCCACAAGGCCTTTCAACATCTCAGCCTGTCTCCTTCTGCTGCTCTGTATCTAATTTCTCTGAAGATCCTCCTATAGTCCTTGTTCTCTCTAGCTTCCAAGATTTTTGTATGTTCTCTACTTAAACATCCAGCAGTATATTATCTTTTCCCCCATTCACTGACTGGGCTAGCTGCCAATATTAACTTAGGTAACATTTAGACCTCCCAAATATGAGAAGGGATGTTTCCTCTCTTCCTATAGCACTCTTTACTTCCCTTATCATTCTCTTTATCATTATCATATAATTATCTCTTTATTTGTTTGTGCCACCCATGCCCCATCTAGTGAGACTAGAATCCCTGAGAGCACAGAAACCTTAGATAGGTGCAACCTCAGAAACTAGCATAGTAATAGAAAATTGTAGATATACAATTACTATTTGTTACATTAATAACTAATTCAATAGATATGGTCTAACCATTAATGGAGTCATTCATTCAAAAAATATGTAAGTGCCATACATAGTTACAAGTGCTAGAAATACAAAACAAAATCATTTGGGACACATTGGAACATATTTTTATAATAAAGGTAATAATAACAAACCTTTATCAAATATATAATATGTGCCAATTATTGTTCCAAGTGAGTAATATGTCTTGTTTAATCCTTAAAACAGCATTATGAAATAGGTAATACTACCTGCATATTGCCAATACACGAACTGAGACAAATGGAGGCTAAATAATTTCTCTACATTTGGGAAACAAGTGGCAGTGCCAGGATTTGAACCTGAGTAGCCTGATTTATGAATCTGTGAAATTCCAGTTTCTTATTGGGTTAGAGTTGCTTCCGTGTCTATATTTCTTTCTAGACCATTAGTTTCAGAAATGAGGAAACCTTACAAAGCTCAGTTAAACAAGAGAAGTTGTCCTTAGGGCTTTCACAATCTCTGTGTGGGTGAGAAATTCGCTGTGTGGGAAAGGTAGAGGGCAGACTGGCACACAAAAAAATCTCAATTGATGTAATTGGAACAGAGCATTCTAAAAGTTCAAAGGAGCTGGTGATTCTCTCAGCCCTTAGGAGATAAAGAGCCAAGCAAGCCTTTATGAAAACATGGCTATTTGGCTGGGTTTTGAAGGATGGATAAACAAAGGCTTAGACACAAGAGTATGAATGACTTGGAGAAATGGTCACAATACAGGCTAGCTGGAGCATGGGTTGCTTGGGATATTTCTATAAGCCATGGGGCAGCAAAGTAGGTTAAAGTTTTATGCTCCCTGCCTGTTAGAAAGTTCCCATATTATTTTGTGGTGGTAGTGGTGAGGAGTTTGACCAAAACCCAACTTCACCACTTCCTGGCTTTGAGACTTTAGGTAATTCACTTAAGCTCTCTGCCTCAGGTTCTTCATCATAAAATAGGGTTAATGATAGTGTCTAATGTACAAGGTTGCTATGATATTTAAATAGTGCATATATCTAATATGTGCATATATACATAATTTGTGTGTATGTGTGTGTGTATTATATATATATATATATATATATATATACTAGAACAGTACCTGACACATAGTAAGCACTGTGTACCTGCTAGCTATAATTATGATGTAACTTTCAGACATTTTTTAAAATGAAATCTTACATGGAATCCACATGTAAAGAATAAATTTAAAGAATAAGAAAAAAACAAAAGCTGCTCTGTTAAAGGAGTTCCACCCCCTTGCAGTTTCTGTCACTTTATTGAGTTGTCCCTGTGGTGTTTCCTGGGAGTCCTAGGACTCCAGCAGAAAGGTTTGAAATCTTCCATGGTAAGCATTGGAAAGACACCCTAACTCACAGGGAAAGGAAAGCTTTCTCCAGCCTACAAGTCACTCTTGAAATTGAGACTCCAAGATTTAGTATTAACTAATGTTATCAACAGTGGTGCCTAATAGCCATCTCTAACAGATCTGAATTAAACTCCTGATTTCCTCCCCTTTGCCCCCACAACCGGCAAAATCCATTTCTCTCTACCTTCTTTATTATTATTATTATTATTATTATTATTAATTATTATGTAAATATTTTATTTAAATTTAATTTGCCAATGTATAGTGTAACATCCAGTGCTTATTGCTCCACCTTCTCCACGTTGTAAATATCCCCACTTTTCAAATGGTTGTGAAGCCAAAAACTTTGATTCCTTCCTTCTCTCACCTCATATTTATTCTGACCTGCTTAAAAACCTTTCAATCTTATGCCATATATCACAAAATTCAAACTGATTAACATGAGCATTCAGAGCTGTATGTGATTTAGTCTGACCTTTGTCTTTTTTTCTAGCATTGTTTTCTATCCCTCACTGGTTGCTTTTCCTTCCTGGAACATGTCAACCTGCATCCCTGCGTGGGGCTTTTATACCTGATATCCCTTCCCATCAATTTCAGTAGGGTTTTCTATGATTTGTAATGTTGCAAATAATATCTGGATGCCTGGAGCCCCATCACTAACCTGATACTATAAGAACTATTATAGTTTCTTACTGTAATAAACTTACTATGTAAGTTTCTTACATAGTCATGACTGTTCTTTCTACTGGCTCTTAGGGCTTATAGATTCTGCAGCCACCTCATTTTGCAGCTCTAAGAATTTGTTTGTCCAAGAGAAAGGAAAGGCCAGGTCATGGAGAGGTTTTGTGATTCACTAAAGAACCTGGACTTGATCCTGGAGACTCTCAGGTTAAAATGAGAGTAACTTGGTTATATTTGCATTTTAGATAGATTTCTTTGTCATTCATATGGAAGCTAGTTAAATTCAAAGTTTTTTGCTTAAAGAGTTCAATAAATATGCAGATTACAAGGGGAAGAAGCCAGACTTGAATTCCAATTTTCTAGCTTCAACCTCACAATTACTCCCTTTAATAAGTGAAAGGAATAGAGTTTCTCGGGTTAAATGTCTTAAATGTCTGTTTATTCTTTCCTTTAAAGACATTTGTTAAAATGCTTACAATATGCTTTTCTATATATCCTGGGAATAAAGAAATAAAGAAGATCCAATCTCTGCCCTTCAGAGTTTACAGTCCTTTTATGTTTTAGCTTTAATTTGATTTCTAATAAGCCTCTGTTTCTCTCCCCACTGGGGTGATTTCTTCCTTTCCCCATTCTTCCCTGGTGTGGACAGAACATAGAGGCACAGTGTCCTTCCATTGCATGTGTATGGAAATTTTCTATGTTTCCATTTGAGAGAAGCCTGACCATTCTTGTGGCAGATAAATTGGGTTGGAAGACAAATTAAAAATTTGACCAGCAGCTACACTTGATGTTGTTCCTACATCATGTATAAGTGTTCTAAGGATTCTAGTTACACAGACCATCACAGTTTCCAAGAGAAGAGAAACCGAACCAATGAGGCTATGAAACTCACCCAAAAGGAGCATTCATCTGGAATACTAAATGGCTTCTTTAATATTAAAGAGAGGAAAAGAAAACAGTTATGCATTCTCATAAATTTAAGCATTTTTTCCCTGTGTCATCTCTGAAAAACTTGCATGTGAACCCCAAGGATCATAGTAACATTTTTTGGTTCAAAGACTAATTTGACTATAGGAAAAATGATCTTATACAGTGATCAGTGTGGGGTAATATAGCAGATGCATAATAAAATGATGGAAAGTAATGATTGATAGTGTTAAACACTTAAATAAGACTTTCAGCTTCCTCAAACCATATTTCTTTTTAACTTTATAAGAACACTGGCTAAATGGAGAGCAAGTAACCATATGACAACCGGACAAAACTAAAGCACAGAAGTCTCAGTGATTTGTTTCACGTATTGATAGCTATACTGGAATTAAAAGCCAACTCTATGAACTTCCAGACTGTATCTTTCCTATTAAATTGTATGCATGTAGTAGAGTCAACAAAAGCACAGGCTCAGAACTTGGGCAGATCTAGGTATAGGCCTTTTTGCATACTACTTTATTTGTACCTTTAATATTCAATATCCCAGTAAAGCGTAAAAAGTAAAAAATAAATAAATAAATAAAGCACTGGGATTTTTCTGTATTCTATAAGTTCACTCTTATTACCTTTTAACTTGTATTAAATACTGCTTTTTCTTACCCGGGGATATAGAGTCAGGAATTTTGGGTCAGAGATTTTAAAGTAATATTAAACCTGAGCTCATGTGAAGAATGGATGGATCACTCACATGTACCTTTGAGCTTTGCTGCAATGGTAGAGGAGTCCTAGAGAAGAGAGTCTGAATTCATGTCCTGATTAATTTTTCCTCTATGAACTTGGGCAAGTCACTTAATATCTCCATACCTAAGTTTCCATATGTATAAAAATTGTAAGTCTCTGCTATATGAGATTGCAAGGATTAACTGATAAAATATATGGAAGACAGAAAAGTGCCTATCATATATTTGATTCTCAATAAATGGCAGTTAATATTGTAAACATTGTATTTATATTAAAGTGGCTATTTCCCTCATGCGTGGCAAAGCCACCTAACTCTAATAACTGTAATTTTTCTTTTAATTTTAATTATTTTTATCATGTTTCATTATTTCCCAGTGAGCCACATAATAGCAGCCAGTCCTCAGATATTCCATCTTCTATTGACCTATCTATATAACTTCCCCTGCCTCATAGACTTTAGACAATTGACAATGGTAAAGACAGTCCACTTTGTTTTAACAAATAGTCTTCCTTTTTAAAATAAATTCAGGGACACCTGAGTGGCTCAGGCTGGGTGTCTGCCTTTGGCTCAGGTCATAATCCGGGGGTCCTGGGGTCGAGTCCCACACCGGGCTCCCCACAGGGACCCTGCTTCTCCCTCTGCTTGTGTCTCTGCCTCTCTCTGTGTGTCTCTCAGTGAATAAACAAATAAAATCTTTTAAAAAAACTCAATTTCCTTGGGCATTTATGTTTTACTCTGTTATGAGAATAGATCATGCCAAGGCTATATGTGGAAAATATTTAGGCATGCTCAATTTTTCTTGATTCCATCCATTCAATAGACATCCACTGAGTACCTGATGATCCCTGTGCTCAAGAAATTGATAGTCCAATAGAGAGAAAAGCATATCAATAAATAATTTTAACACATATTTCCCTCTTAAAGCTGACCTTGTGATAAAGCCTTGTATGCAAGTGAATGTGAACCCAGAAGCAGGTGTGAGGGACAGGGAGACTGAACAGAGGAAGAGAAAAAAAACAATTGAAGCATATGTTATAAAGCTGGCCATTGTTTCAAGCAGCAACTGCTGCTTGATTTTATGGGACCGTCCAAAGAATTTTATGAAATGTGTCTCAGAGCTATCTGCTCAGGAGACAAAAGGAAGATGCATTTGTCCATTAGCTCATATATTACATTGGTCAAGTGTGGTTCCAGTGACCTAACTGTTCTGAAGTTTCTAATTCCTACTTCAGTGTGGAGCCAATATCCACAGACATCCCATACTGTTGCATCAGAGGAACCATGAAGCACAAAGCAGCATGAAGTCCGAAAGTGTCGTTGTCAAATTTCAGCTTCATGGAACTTGTCAAAATCTAAGCAGATCTGCTTGCCACTGCAATAACTGATGTAATGCAAGGCTTGGAATATTATGAAACTGTGCATAAGGGTTGTCTGATACAATCCACCTCTTGCATCCCTCCAATCTGCTCAAGCTCTCCATTTAATCCTATATGTCACGAGGTCTGCTTCACGGGGATGGCCAGCCACAATAGCTGCAAAGGCTTAATACAAGAGCATTAGGTGAAAAAACTGAAGTCCTTGTTGTTGCAACTGGCCCCAAGGCAATGGTTGATGTTCATCATCTCCCTCCTCCACTATTTGTTTTAGATTTTTCTTGCATTTGTCATCTCTCCAGCTTAATCTATATTTCCTGGAGAAGTGAGATGTCTCATCCCTGAGACATCTAAGCTCTTGTCTTTTGTCAGAAAGTGAATGCTGTAATTGTCCATTCATTATTAATGCTGGGCATAGAAAGAGTACAAGAGGCACCTGATGAGTTCCTCGAGTTCCAGAAATCCTCCTCTCTACCTGTGTTTTGTAGAAACAGCCAACCCTAGCTCTCTCTGGAAATCCGGCTAAACTCTGCCATCTTTGTAGTTGTTTTGTTCTTTGCCTGCTGGTCTGATGGCATGTAGAACCAATAGAATAGAAACAATAGAATTCTCTTTGTTTCTGGTAAAAGTCTTTATCCCTAAGGAACCAGGGCCTCTGATGAAGCAGAAGTTAAGGTTGCAAAGGTAATGCAAGTTCCACAAGCAGTATTCAAAAGTGAGAGGAGCCAATCTTACTCCCATTGCTTGGGTGTTTGACCTATCTAGTCTACTTAATGAAGATATAACCCCCCATACACTTACTATTGATTCAACACACATACTGTATCATAGAAGACAGCACCCCAACACAATACTCTAGCCCTTGGAAAGTGTTAGCACCAAGTTGGCACCTTAGTTGAGGTTTTCACTGGACATCCCACCTTTCTAATATGCCATTTACTTCAGGATGGTGAGATATATGGCTGGATAAATAGAATCCGTTGCCATGCACCTAGCATTGTACCTCTTTTACCATAAAAGAGGTCACTGGGTCTGAAACAACAGGGATATCATATTGATAGATATGTGTGGGATATCATATTGATAGGTAACTTACTCTATAAGCTCTCAAATGGTGGTGGTGCTGACCAAGCCACTATGAATAGAGAAGGAAAGCCCCAATCCAGAATAGATCATTTTGTTGAGGATAAATCACTGCATTTTTTTTAGAGTAGAAGGGATCTGATACAATCAACTTGTTTCAAATAGAAAGTTGATTGTACCATATTAAAAGCCTAGTATTGGCCTCTTTGCTGGCAAACTGGATATTCGACCATTGCAACAGCTAAATCAGTCTTGATTAGTGGGATCCCATGCTTCAGACCAATGCAAAACCTCCATCACTGCCACCATAACTACCTTCATGGGTCCTCTGTGCAAAAGACTGGATGCCTGAAGATAGAGACTGAGAGCATATATATTAGTCTGCCTGACTTTTAATTGTCTTCTCTGTGGTAGATGCTCTCCATGAGCATTAATATTCATATGAAATTCTCAAATATTGTGCCCATTCACTGCAAAAATCTCCCTGCATGCTGCTTTTCCAGATTCATCGTCCAGGATTTTACTCCTTCCAATCTACTTACCACTGGCCAGCCTTCTCTTTGCATCCTTACCATGAGCTACTTCTATAACCACATAAACAAAATGCCAAGTGCACCACTCAAAGATTTACCCATTTGATGGATGATCCCACTACTGTTTTTTGGGTTGTTAGAGTGGGGCTTCGGTTATGCAGCATTCAAATTACAACTAGAATATTTATATAAACCCATCTGGGGTGCTCGCTTCAGCAGCACATATACTAAACCCATCTGGGAACTACTCCCCAGTTTCTCTTTCATCCGTTGGCCTTAGGAAGCCTTCCTCATGGAAGGCATGCCATGAGTTGAAAAAGAATCATTTTTTTTAATAAATGGAACTGTATGGGAATCTGGAATACAATTCAAAGAATTTACTTGTGTATTTTGGACCTGCCTAGACCCACTCTTAGATATGTACAATGCATTGCTTCTATGCTTATCCAATTTTGTTACTTCATGGGTCTGATACTCTCCAAAGCATGACAGGCAACTTGAGTTTATACTATCTTACTTGGTACCACATGACCTGACACTCAGTCTTTTGTAGGGTCCAGTATGACACCAGAACCTACTTTTCAAATGATAGGAGTTCCCTACCAGAGAAAATATAGCCTTCCTTCACATCTCTAAAGGTATAAACTCTGAGTTTCTTACTGGAACTTGCTAAAGACCCCACATGGGGGGTCTTTATTCACCATGGGATATTGTATTAGTTATCTAATTGCCCCACACTGCTGCATAACTAAATACTCCAAAATGTAGTGGCTGCAATCAGTTTGCCTTCCAACTATCACTTATTTTAAAGCAAATGTCCTTACCTTCAAGTAAGTACATAGCATACCCATATTGCTGGAAGCAGTTGTAGTCTCAGTGCCTTCTCTGTCACCCATTCTTATTTATATGGGATGGGGTTTGAAAGGTAAAAAACCCTGAATCAGACTGTCTCACCCATCTTGTAGCAAATCATGTAGGAGGACATTTGCTACTATGTGGCCAACTTGAGCCAGGTGGGGGGATTGGGGGAGGGGGGCAGCTCCACTCTTCCTGGTGGGTATCATGTGCTCCTCCTTTAATCCAACACAGCAGATTGAATGTTTGTCCCTCCTGTGAGGTTTTCATCCCTGCAAAAATGGCTATTAATTTTAGTTCTTGTATTAACTGAAATATATTTTTCTTTCAACCCATTTAGCTGTATCCAGAGCCAGGGAACCCACACATGGATAACTAATTCTAAGTAACAGTCCTGACAATGGTTCCCCAGGGAACTGCTTATATCCATCAATAAAGTGGTTGAATTGCTCAAGTAGTTCCCATATTCTCTGTTCTACAGTATTTCCCATATTTATCATGCTTTTTTTGTAATTAGAGCTTTCACCTCTAAAATTGTCTGCTCAAATTCCCTTGACTGGAGCTTCGCTTGCTGGCCAAGCACACACACAAAAATTGTATCTTGGTTATCTCTTGTTCAGCAATTATGAAGTGACTAACAAAATTCACAATTTGCTGTCAATGTGCATATCCTTCTTAGTTTTTTTTTTTTTTTCTATTTCCCCAGGCTCCATATCTGTCATCTCTAAGTACCATTAGATTTTCCCCATCACAAAGCACCAAGTTTTTACCATTTCAAACCAAGGATGACTTAGTGGCCATTTTAGGCATAAAAAGCTCGTTTTCATCTCTTCTCGTTTGTATCAGTCTGCTCATGCTGCTAGAACAAAACACCACACTGGGCAGCTTAGACAACAGACTTTTAATTTCTCACAGTTCAGAAGACAGGAAATTCCAAGACAAGGTGCAGCAGATCCAGTGTCTGCTGAGGGCACACTTTCCTGGCTTATAGGTGGCTGCCTTCTTACTGTGTGTTCACCTAGCCTTTTCTCAGTGTGTGCTTGGAGAGAGTATGCGGGAGCAAGCTTGGTCTCTCCTCCTCTTCTTATAAGGACACTAATCCCATCATGAGGGCCTTACTCTCAAGACCTCATTTAAACCTACTTCATAATGGTCTCACCTCCAAATACAATCATGTTGGAAGTTAAGGTTTTAAGCATTCAATCCATAACATAATCTTCATTCTTTTGCTCCCAAAACAGTCTTAGCCACTTCTCCATGGAAAGTGAGTCAGGGATCTTTTTAGTCGTTCTACATCTGAGACCAATAGCACTAATTTATTATGTTATAGCATCTTTTTCAACGAATTATTTATGTATACACATCCCAGCCACGTGACCAGCCTCAAACATTGAAATCCCCCAGGTCCTACTGAAACCAGCTGCAAAGTCATGATTGGTAAATCCAATTATTATTTCTAAGCCATGCCGATAAGTAATTGCATTCTGTCCCCAAACAACTTACAGACTCATGGTTGTAAAATATAATTCATCTCAGTTAGTAAACACTGTAACTTTAGTCAAGGATTAGAGTACCATTGTCTAGGCAACCTGGAATAAGTATGTAATCCAGTGTGAGATTACCCCGTGCTCTATACAAGGAGCTGGCCAACTTCTTCTGTATGGGGCCACATAGTGAATATTTTAGGATTTGTGGGCCATATGTTCTCTCTTGCAAGTACTAAACTCAGCTGTCATAGCATAAAAACATCTATAAACAATGCATAAATGAATGTGCATGGCTGTGCTTCAATAAAACTCTACATACCAAACTAGGCAATGGATCAGATTTAGCCCACAGTCAACAGCAGGCCAACCCTTGCCCTACACCATCCCTTTTACTTGTATCTGTACCTCCTTTAGCACAGGTGAGCATCTTAGTAATTGTAATGCTCTAACTGGCCAGCAGTTATGACCGTCCTGGAGGTTACCTGCACTTTACCACCGACAATACCATCTTTGCTATTCCTGATTGGTGAGTGAGCCTGCTCTATAATCCAATTCTGATAATTGGCTTTTTAGGACCACTTCTGTGCCAGTTGCCTTTAGCTTGGGCTTCTTGAAAGCATCAGCTGAGACAAGGACTTGGGTGAGGATAGTTTATTTGAGACAATGCTAGGACACAGGAGTGAGGTCAGAAGAGAATGAGACAAGAAAGGAAAAGCATTATCAAAGTTATGCAGTAGGCAATGAGGGCGTCTCGAAAAGCATGCAAGGTATTTCTTAGAATTGTCATTTACTGTACAAAGAATAGGGGTTGTAGTCCTTATATACTAGTTCTCAGCCCACCTTTATCGACAAACATTAACTACCCTGAATTTCTGGACTGAGCTTGGGCCTGAGCCTAAGCGGGATCTTACAGGTCCCTGCAGAGTTGGAGAAAGCCATGAAACAGAAAATGAGGACACATGGTAAACTCTGAAATGAGAAGCTGTCAGTACAAGGTGACTTGAAGGTTGTAGTGAACTCTATCACAATGAGGCCTGAAATCAGAGGCGGCCAGGGGCAGTGGCCCAGGGTGCCAGCTATATAAAGGGTGAGATGACACAGGAAGGAGAATTCATTTGCAGTACTAAGTAATAACCATCTAAATAAGCAGAAGCTTCAGAAGACTGAAGCACTAGGGTAAGAGGAGGGGTAGCCTCCTATATGGTACATTGAAAGGGTAGAAAATCCACTCCCCCTGGGGGCAGGGGCCAAAGGGCAGATCAATTGTCTAAACTGGCTTTCACTTCCCAGGTCACAATTACACCCACTTGTATGATCCAAGGTGTTAAGCCATTTTAAAACACAGCAGATTGAGGGCAGTTTCAACCTCTGGGTTCAAAATGAGGAGTGACTACTCTCTCCACAAAGCCACAGATGCTCAGGCCCGTCCTACTGCCCAGAGGGCCTCTTTCCTTTCCCAAATGAGCCAGCCCTGAGAGTCAACACCTCACCTCACAGCCTCTCTCCTGGAACCAACAAGAACCTGTGATAGCACTTTGATATACAAACCCAAGATAAGGCCAAAAATAAACAAATAAAAAAAAATCATTAAGAATAAGAAACTTAGTATAACCTTATGTTTAAAAATGAAAAAAAAAACCTGTAATAATCTAAATGTCACTACTTAAATAAATTGGCACCCACATAGTTGTGCAGTCATATTTTAAAATATTACACGATTCAACTCATATTTTACAAATCCTTAAGGATATTAAACATGCTCACAATAAATGCAAGTGTGAAAAGGCAGAGTATAAAAGAGCATATACTACTACAGTGACTTCATTTTAGGTGAGTAAAGTGGTATACTCTCTTTTTACTATAGGCTTCTTGCTGAGGGCCTTCCAAGAACACCATGATAAAGCAGAAGGAGATGGTTCAGAGGAATGATCACTTAAAGAAGTCTGAGCCAAGGGACCTTGCTGACGAATTACCAGACCCACATGTCTCTGAGATTGAAGAACAGAAACATTTTGTCCCGGCCACTGACCACAAACCAGAGGTAAAGGGCGCATGAAGCCTCAGATGACTCAGGACAAGGCACTTCCGAAATGTCCACTGAGCTTATCAAAGCCTCTGTGACACAGGGTGGCTGATAGTATGGGAGCATGATGACTTGTTGTTCTAAATAGTGTTGAGAAAACTGGGGCACTTTCATAAATATAGTAACAGAAGCTATAAAAGTCTTTCACAGCATAGGAATGCAGCTAGCAGTGACTAATGTCTTGTGGTTCTTTCTAGGATAATAAAATGTAATGTCTATGGAGTTTGGCCTGAAAATGATTTCAGCTATTTCAGGAACACAGTCTTGGACAATTTGTTGACACTCTGGCAAAAGAAGGATTAGTCTCAAATCAGTAAGCGGTCCTCAGAAGGTAAGGAATCGCAATTTTGTGAAATAAAGACAGCATCACAGATCTGAAGGGAATCCAAGCCTGAACAAGAAGAAGAATGGGAAAACAAAATTTGTAGGCTAGGATTTTGAAAAAAGACTGGATGGAAATTTTGTAATTGGAAGATCCTCGTTTGTGTGGTGGAGGTGGGATGGGCAGCATTCAGTTTCATTTTGAATTCTTGAAGTGAATTAAACTGTCTCCCCTTTAATTTGACTTTTTCCAGGGTTCTCCTTGGTGTTTCACACACAGTGTCAGGAGAGGAGTAAATAGCAGTCCTACACCTCTGATGGAAATCCTCTTCTACTTTCGTTAGATCTAGCATCCTTTTATTGAAGAAAAATTTTGAGCTTTGGTAAAATATTTAACAGTCATATTATTACTAGCCTGAGACTGTTTCTGTTCCTGAAAATCATGGAATTCCTAGGTTCTATGGGTGAAAAAAACTGTCAGAAGCATAATACAAAGGAATCTAGGGGCGCCGGGGTGGCTCAGTCACTTAAGTATCTGCCTTCGGCTCAGGTCATGATCCCAGGATCTTGGGATCAAGCCCCACACCAAGCTCCCTGCTCAGTGGGGGTCTGCATCTCCCTCTCCCCCTGCTCTTGCTCTTTCTCTCTCTCACTCTCTCTCTCTCAAATAAATAAATAAAATCTTTAAAAAAAATAAATAAAAAGGAATCTATTTTTTAAAAATACAAAGCTTGTTGTTTGAAATTTTTGAAGTGTCAGGATAGACATGTTCTAAGTGAAAGAAAACTGAAATGATCATGTATTTGTATTAAATTTTTTAAAAGATTAATATTCTCCCAGTGATGTTTTATTCATAGTGAGTTGATAAGACCATCTCAATTTATTGTATTGGCAACATCTTTAGACAGCAGGACCCAGGAGTGATATGTCCTTGTACTACCCTTGGATTCACTGAATCACCAGTAGTTCCCTGGTCAATAGTTATCTCTCACCTTTTGACAGAGTAGCTCTTCCATTTAGTGTGAATCTGCTTTGAGTTAATTTTCAGTGAAGGACAGGCAACATTATGAGTCTTCTTGCTCAGAGCAAATGAGCCACAAGGGGAAAAAAATGACATATTATTAATACTATATAGAAATACTACAATTTTATTATCTACTTTCTTGGCAAAGAAAGAAGAATCCAGTTTAACTACCGACTACCAAATGGAAGAACTACTACAATAAAGCCAAAAGGCACCAGTCATAGCAAGTTACCGAATTAGCAGTTTAGTTCTCTGAGAACTAAAGAAATTACTGGCTGTCATATTTTAGTGCCAAATGCTCAGAATTATTATCTCTTATTATCTATTTTTATTATCTATTACAAAGAACATGGTCCTTCTTTATTATTTTCAATAATACCTCTAAAATATAACAGCAGCAACAACTCAAACATAAAATGTCAAAAGTGAGCTGTTCATCAAAAAAACATACATACACTGCCTGGTGATGGTGCTGCAGGGGATTTGGGAATTTTTCAATTTGTTTAGGTCAATGATTTCTCAAGGCACAGCATTATTCCATGTATTCATTTATTCCACAATTTATTCTACATGTATCCACAAATAGGGTAAAATAGAGTAAAAATTTAAAAAAAAGATTAAAAATTAACTGCCTATAATGTGAGAGTTGTCATGGAAGGTACTGCAGAGATGACTCATTGTCAGCCTCTGAGAAAAAGGATCTTAGGATTTAATAGGGTTGTAACACTATATCTACCATACACCCTACCAGGTGGCATATGGTTACTGCCACAAAGAGAAACTCCAAAAGGTGTATGCTAAAAGGGATGAATAAAGAAGGGAGTATTTTTTAATGGCACTGACCAATGAGCAAAATTTCAGTGGACAGTGAGAATGTTCTGGATAGGATGTATTATGGGCAATGATGTAGAAGCAGGAGAGTGCACCGTACATTCTGAGATTAGCCAGGAAAGTCACTTTGGCTTGCTCTTACTTCTATTTCAAGTAAGAGAGATAAGATGAATGTGTATTGGTTGGTGTTTATCCTTTTGGAAAAAAAAATAATCTAATTCAACTATTGGCTACTGGGGGAGTAGATAATATACAAAACATTATGATGAGTTACGTAAAAGGATTAATTCTGGACAAAATTGTCAAGGGGATGAAATTTTTCTTTGGTTCCCACACTCTACCTCCTTCAGTGCCTTAATACTTTCCTTAATCCTCTTAGAAATCTACTTGCAGCTCCTCACTTCATAGGTAATTGCAAAACACTGGTTAGCATCTCCCACTGTTACCTCAGAGATGCTCTGTATATGTTAATTAGAATAAATGGGTTATTAAGGATGAAACAGGAAATTCAAGCATAAGTTAGTGGATGAAGAAGAATTTGGGAAGATATTAATTAGCCTTCCCAGACTCCTAAAACCAGTTATTACATGTAGGGTTAAAGTCTGCTCTATTACCTGGAATCTTAAGCTTTCAGATAGAATTTATTTTTCTCCCACAGCTATGTAATCCTCCTGGGAGTACATTTTGGACTGTGCAGAAGATGAAAAATTCAATTAAGGAAGAAATTCTTAAGTACCTGGTAAGGGAGACAAGAGCATTTACTGCCGTTCAGTTAGCACATATCCATTATGAACTAATCTTACACCTTCCACAGAAGCTAGAGCACATCAACTGATTTACCCAACCTCCCTATGGCTACAGGTGGTTGTGTCACATGCTTTTGGCCAAAAAGACAGAAGCAGATGTCTGCTGGGGAACATCTGGGAACTTGTGCTTCACTGATAAAGGGGACAAAGATAGCTGGCAAAACCTCTTCCAGATTTCAGCATGAGCCCAATGCCTGGAGCAGTGACAGGAGTCCTGTCAAAAATGAAGACAAAGAGAACTTCAGAAACGCCAAATCTGATGTCTCTGAACTGCTGAATCAGCACAAGCTACCACATATTTCTTGTTAGGTGAGAAAACATAATCTTTTTACTCAAGCCATTGTTAGCTGGATTCTCTATTACTCGCAGCTGAAAGTGCTCCTAACAATGAAAGGCCAACATCAGAATGCACTGAGATTTTTTTTTGAGAATTTTTCTTTAAATATATTTATCTCGGGGTTGGAATCAGGAGACAGTGGGAGTGAGGCATATTATGCAAAACCATGAACATACAATTCCAATTTTTACAGCTCCCTCCCTTAATCCTTCAATCTGTGAGTTAATTTTAGGCATGGAGAGGAATGTCTCAGCTTTAAACAAAATCTTTAGTAGCCAAAGGTTCACATTCCAAGTTGTCTAGACCAGCTCAGAAATATACACTGTATTATGAAGCACATTTATAAACATCATTCATAACCAAAATTGGGAAAGACACAAATAATTATTGAATACCTCCTAGTATAGATATTTTGCTGTTTGTTTTATTTGTATTATCTCATAGATTCTATACAGCTTTGAGAGATAAGTCTTTATCTTCACTCTTCTCTCTTGCTCCTCTTCTGGTGAAAAATCTGAGAGCTGAGAGGTTAAATGGTTTGTTCTTACTCCTCTGGTCAAAGGCAGCATTCAGATATGCTTATATTCTTCCATTACCAAAATGTCTCCTCTATAATTTTAAGATTTTATTTATTTATTTGAGAGAGAGAGAGAGAGAGAGAGAGAAAGTAAGGAAAGGAGCAGAGGAGGAGAGGGAGAGAATCTCAAGCAGACTCTGTGCTGACTGTGAAGCCCACCATGGGGCTCTATCTCAGGATCCTGAGATAGTGATCTGAGCCAAAACCAAGAATCAGAGGCTTAATTGACCAAGCTCCCTACATCTCCAGGCACCCCACTCCTCCATAATTTTAAATCTTGATGCTTTAATTATTTATACTCATTGAATTATAAAATAGAAAATTTAAAACTATGCAAATCATAAGATCTTTTAAAAAGAAAATGAAGACAGAGTACTATGTAAACTCAGCTTCTAAACTAGCTCTTTTTGTTCCAAGTTTCATACACAAAATCAATATTCTAGTAGCTTTGTGTTTCAATACAACTGATACTGCCATTTGCTTTCTGATATTTCAGGTCACAAATAGTTCATCAATCAATTCAATAAAAATGGGGGGAACGTGATATGGCAATCCATCTTTGACTATAAAATTTGTGATTCATAGAGCCCATTTTAGAGCTTAATTTTGAAAGAGGTAAACTGAGTTCCAGAGAGTTTCAGTGAATAACTATAGGGCCCATTGTTATTTCATGATATAACCAAGTTAAACTTGTTATAACAAGTTTCTTGACATCTAGAGTAATACTGTTTCTATTGTGCCATAATTCTGGATCTTCTACAAGCTGTCTGTGTACCTTTGGCAAGCTACTTAACCTCTTAAACTTCTTTTTTTCCCCTTCTCTCAAAAGGGATGATAGTAATAACATTTTTTGTGGTATATATGTGAGAGCTGTTCCTTTTCTCTCTCCAAAATAAACCTCTGATTTTAATTTCTTCCACACAGCGTTAGTAGCAGCCCCTCTCTCAGGAGTGTATTCTTAATAGTCTAATTCAAGCTTAGAGAACTATCCTTTTTATGTATGTATACATACATGTGTGTATATAGATATATATAATATACATGTGTACAATGTTAAACACAATGGCAAAATTAATTTTCTCCCTAAGATCATGACGTCCAATCTCATCATCACTCATTGAGTATTATGTGATTCCAAAATTGTAATAACAGAAGGAAAAGAAGGTGGGCATATAGATTGGAAAGGAAGAGGCAAAACTGATGCTATTTTCAGATGACATCATTGGGTATATAGAAAAACCTAAGAATCCTACTAATCAATCCTAAAGAACTAATAAGCAAATTAAAAAGGTCATAGAATACAAGGTTAAAATATAAAAATCAATTTTATTTTTATATCAAGAGAAATGATTGAAAATTAAATTAGTATTCCATTTACAATAGTACCAAGTACCATAAAGCATTTAGGAATAAATTAATCAAAAGATATGTAGAATGTTATCACTGAAAAGAACACACTATTGCTGAGAAAATATAAAGAAGACCCAAATAAATACATATACCATACTCATCGACAAGAATACTCATTATTACAAGGATAATAATTCTCAACAAATTAATCTATAGATGCAACACAATCCAGGCCACAAATCCAGCAACAGTTTTTTTGTGTGTGTTTTTGTTTTTGTAGAAACTCAAATGCTGGTTACAAAATATGCACAGAACTACAAAGAACCTGGACTATTTGAAGCCTGAAAAAGAACAAAGTTTTAGGATTTACATTATCTGATTTCAAGACTCACTGCAAAAGTGCAATAATAAAAGCAGTATGGTATTGGCTAAACCAGAGAAAAACTGATCAATGGGATAAAATAGAATGCTCCAAAATAAACCCATACTTACATAGACACTTAATTTTCCACAAAGATGCCAAAGCCATCCTGGGGGGGGCGGGGGGCGGGAAGGAATGGCTTTTTAACACATAGTGCCAGAACAACTGAATATATCCATATGGAAAAAGAACCTTAGCTGCTTTCTTATACCACACTCAAAAATTATCAAAAATTAGGGTTTAAAGGACAGCATAGGAGAATATGTTAGTTATTAGTTTGGTATAAGCAATGGCTCCTCAGGAAGAACACAGAAAGCAGTGGCCCAATAATATAAGATAATATAGATTTTACCCAAATGAAAAACGTTCACACAACAAAACATACATAGGTGATGGGCAGCAGCTTCCCATGTGTCTAACTCGGATATAAGCCAGCATCAGAAAGGTTTGATTAACTTATCACTGAAACCCGTCTATTTTAGTGGCAAATCTTTCAGCACTTCACAACTCAGGAAATGCCTGTCATTGCTCAACCTATCAAAATCTTCAGTTGAGCCAAGAGCCATTCACAGTGGCATCTGATGGGAAAGATAAGATCCCTGCCATAGCACTAGTATACTACCCACGATTATTCTATTCTAATAAGCAGGCTTCTGGCTCATTGCTAAATGCCAGCTAAAGACAGAACCATCTGGAAAGCAGAGTGTAGAATGATCTCTATTTTTCCAAGAATCAAAGCAAGGTGGAACATTTCTGAATGAAACCATGGATGTTATTCATAAAATCTGGGCCACATGAGGTTAGAGGCATATTGATTTCCAGTCTAAGGATGAATTGGCCATCTTTGGCCTTTCCAGAAAATGACCACAGATTAAAATGATGAAGAACAGATGCCACTATTTGAAGCTTCAATTAGAGAGCCCTAAATGCGCTTAATTGGCAAGACAGCCATAACAACTGCGTCCTGCCACAGATTGACGGATGGATGACAAATGGTTTCATGTGGTCAAGACAAATCCCAGGTCTAGCTGCTTCCGAATAAACAATCCGGCGAGTTTGAAAAGGTTTGAAGGAATCAAACTTGCCAATACTTACCAAGTTCCAGGAAGGCCTTAGATTTGAGTAATTCTATGTTAGAATTAGGTTTGAGAACAAAAAACTATTTTTAAAAAATGTTTTCTTAGAAGAGTTCCTTAATGAGAATATCCATACCTAGCAAGGCTTAGAGAGAGCACAGCCCCTGGTTTGTCTAGGTTTCTGCCTCCCTTTTTCTGCCTTTTCCTATCTCTCAGCAAGCCTCCCCTTCTCATTACCCATTACCTTCTCATCTTCTTATAATGTCCCAGAAAATATATACTATATATGTGTGTATATTTACATTAAGTGACAACTGACTGACTAGTATTAGATTATTTGCCTTAACAGGAAAATCTACAGTGCATAAGTCGCTGAAATGTATAACTAATGATTCAATTGTGGGTGTCACGGACAAGTTGGAAAAATATTGGAGGCAAAAAATATCCAGTATGTAGCCAATTATTCATAAGCTGGGTATTAACACCCCCTCTTTGAACATCTTTTTGTAAGTTATGATGAGAAATACAGTGAACTAGAAATCAAATTTCCTTCCCTCCTATATCAGTGCCTGATATAGGTTATGTGATTACTAAATATCACATGTTCTCTAGGAGTTCAAGGAGTGGAGAGAGAACTTCTAAGAAGGGTATTCATGGAAGGCTTCAGGGAAGAGGCTGACAACAAGTTGTCCATGAAGGGTTCAACTCATGCAGCTGCGAATAAGGAGGACAGTCTGGGTGGGGAAAATAAGCAAAGGTATGGAAGAAAGGCAGACGTGGAGAACGGACATCACTAATCCTTAGGTGAGTGTTCATCTAAGTGTGTCGATTTACACTGGGCTTCACAGATCAAGGAAGCTGCTATGTACTATTTTCTGTTCTCTGAATTGGCAACACTATCACAGGCTAAAAGTCCCTGCACTACTCTTCATTCTACTACTTTTTATATAAAACTCAATATGTATAGGGAGCCATGGTCTAATTTATATATTCCAAGTTACATTTTAAAATAGCAAATACACTTGAGGCAAAACAGTCCTTTGAAAACCTCCTTTTGTTTTGTTTTCCTTCTCCTGGCTGAAATTAAATACATTCTGTCCATTTCCTCTGAAGTTACCAACCTCATTTCTTTAATAAAGAGAAAAAACATTATCCAAAACTGCAGTCTCAAAATAATCTCCAGAGATTATCCAATCAACACTCCTGTACTTAGGATTAGTGTACTTATTTTATTTTATAAACAAAGTAAGTAATATTACTGATAATAATAGTCATAAAAGAGTAACAACTCTAATCCTGTCTTAACATAATAAATAGGAAATTAACAGAGCTCATTATTCTAATGGTTATACAGGGATTTTCTATTTGCATGACAAGGATTCAGAAGCTTTGTCCTCCAAACTAACACCAGAATATTGAGGAATCATTTTTGAAAGGATAATTATCATTGTTGGTATCGTTCCCAGTTCTGAAGACTTGCATAAATCATAGCCGTAGCATGTAGGATGTCTATGAAGGGAACGTTCATTCAAAATATAAAGGGCAGTTCCTGGTTTCAGTGTGTTTGTACCTTCCTGACCTGCACACATGGACACTTCAAGCCTGGGAGGGAGCAGGTTGTACAGGAAGGGAAAAGCTTGGGCTTGGCATCAGGCCCTTGCTAGTTGTTTGATCTTTGGCAACAGACCCAACTTTTCTAAGCCTCCATTTTTTTTTTTTTCAATCCACGGTAGAGATCCAAATGCCAATGCCATATGTGTGTTGGGAGGATTGAACGATATAAAGTCTATAAAGCAGCTGCAGAGAACCCACACAGGCAAGCATTCTGGGAGAAACTATTTTCTGAAGTTGATAATCATCAATGCTTATGTCCCTGAAATTGTAACTTACTCAAAGGATTTACTTCCAGGGTTATAGATGCATCTAGTTCTACCTATACATAAGTTCCCTCAACCCTCAGCCAATGGGAAATGGCTGATATTTTGGCACCTCATCTCACCACTTGAAATACAGTATTCCCTACAATAGATTAAGAAGTGCAAGCACATTGCCCAGTGCCTGGATGATGTGTTTTAAGTAAAAATTTAGAGAGATGTTTTTCACTTTCTGGAAGAAGAAGAAAAAAACCTGTGAAAATAATGCTGGTGAAAGGAACTTCCTCATAATATTATCTTTTCATAAATTTCTCAGAGGACTTATGAATGATGCAATGTAATTGGCATCTGTATAGTTTATTTATTACACCACCAAATACAGCTAGCTTTATTTCTTCCTTTTTCTCATTGATGTAATATTTTTAAACCTGTAAAAAACATCCATGAAATTTAAAATCAGAGACACAGGATTCTAAGTTTCCAAAAGCTTCTATCTTCCTCTCACAAAGATTTTTTTTTCTAACATAATGTGTTAAAAACTCCGACTCAGTCTCTCCCTTAACCTATTCACCAAATTAATCAGAGCTCTGCATTCCCAATATAAACACATAGTGCCTAATAACTGAGTCTTACCAAACGCTTGCTTAATAGATCTGCTCATTCCTGCACTTACATATCGTATATGTACCAACACACATTTGTGTATTCCCAAGCCAACACATGCCAGTTAAATTTATTATTTCACAATTTAATTAAATATTACAAAAGCCTATGAACCAGGAGTGAAAAAATATAGTTACTGTTTTAACGAGAGTTAAATATAATGCTTGGGAAGACCAAATAAATATAAATGACAAGAAAAATCTCATTCAATTAGGTGGAAGTAGATAAATGTAAACAAACTAGGGGGGAAAGTAACAAAAATCTAAGATTCTGTGCTTAGAATATTTTCCCTTTTTAAAGTTCTTGCTTCACAGTAAAGAACCAAAACTTGGACATTGAAAGTGATACACAATGGATGTGGTTAATGGAAAGGAGACTGTATTGAACTTCAAACAGTGGATCCACATTCAAAGAAACAATTTCAGGGTCACGAAAAGAAAGAATTGTATATGAAGATCCATTTATATGCTTTAAGTTTATATAAAATACATGTTAGGGGTGAATTTTTCAGTTTAAGCCGCTTTATCTAACAATCAACTGTCATTTCTAATATAAATGCTTAAAGCAAAAAAAAAAAAAATGCTTAAAGCTTCTGTTGTGTTGGAATACTCCAGTATTCTTCAATGGATTTTTGTACAGTGACAAATTAATCTTATTTGTTATATTCTTTTAGCAGGCAACCAAGAACATGAGATCTTAATTATAAAAATAAGCAAAACAAAAATAAGAAGTTAACACCTAATTAACAATGAGGTGTTTTGTTTTGTTTTTTAATTGCCTGTATTTGATGATTTCCCCATGAGAATGGACCTCCCTTGGTCCAGATGCCCTTCTTCCCTCAAGATATTACTCTCTCTCCTGTCATCATTGCCTGTCATCGTAGCTAAAGCTACCCAAGATTCCTTCATGACTTAAATGACCATACATCCTGAAAAACAGAGGACAATCCTGGTTTATGGTTGGTGTCCTGACATAATTACTGAAAGCACCCTATTTCACTTCCAAAGTTGTCCCAGTTTCTATGATAAGTTATACGAGCTCTATATTCCTATGGTATCTCATACCACCTTGTTCTCTGAATCTTTTACTTATCCCTTCTCTTATCCCACCTATCCCCTTTCTCTGTCTACTCTGCATTGAGGAGGGGGGGAATGTGGTTGCTTAGACATTTATTTCTGACACGTAGATCATTCTGCTGCAAGATGTAGATCTTATTCAAGATTTGCAAAAGGAGGAGCTTTTTTGGAAGGATATACAGATGTATCACAGAACTCAGATAGAAGATAACATTTTCATTCCAAACTGAGACCATTAAGCAAAAGACCTGAAGGAGCCAAAACAATCTGTATCTTTCTACCTCTCTCTGTCCCTGCATAGTTTTGTCTCATCCTCTCTTCACATGACTGTTTTATTCTCCTCTTTCTTTATCGAAAGTAAAGCCTTTTCTGCTTTACTTTCACTTTACCCAAACATGGCCATCTTAGTCATGATTTTTTATCACCTACCAGTTTTATTACTCAGCACAGACAATCTCAATTGACGTGGCCCTTCTTAAAATTCTCAGGAGAACAAAGTATCATTTTTATCCTTTATTCTTTTAATGTGGCATATCATATTGTTTTATTTGCCTATGTTGAAACATCCCTGCATCCCAGGAATAAATCCCACTTCACCATGGTGTGTGATCCTTTTAATGTGCTGTCAAATTTAGTTTGCTGGCATTTTATTGAGGATTTTTGGTTTTGGTTTTTTTTAAGATTTTATTTATTTATTCATGAGAGATGCACACACAGAGAGAGACAGAGACAGAGACACAGGCAGAGGGAGAAGCAGGCTCCATGAAGGGAGCCTAACGTGGGACTCGATCCCGGGACTCCAGGATCAGGCCCTGGGCTGAAGGCGGCACTAAACCACTGAGCCACCCAGGCTGCCCTATTGAGGATTTTTGTACCTCTGTTCATCAGGGATATTGACTTATAATTTTCTTTCCTTGTGGTGTCTTTATCTGTCTTTGGTATGAGGGTCATGCTGACCACATAACATGAGTTAGGAAGTGTTCCCTCCTCTTCAGTGTTTTGGAAGGATTTGAGGATTGGTGTTAATTTTGTAAACATTTGGCAGAATTCACTTGTGAAGCCATGAGGTCTTGAACTTTTCTATGTTGAAAGGTTTTGGTTACTGCTTTAATCATCATACTTGTAATTGTTCTATTTCTATTTCTTGATAATTCAGTCTTGGTGGGCTTTATGTTTCTAGGAATGTATCCATTTTTCCTAAGCTGTCCAATTTGTTGGCGTATCATTGCTCATATTTCATATTTCTGTGCTATCAATTGTCTCCTCTTTTATTATATGTTTTCTCCATTTATAACTTTATATATTTGTGTCCTATTTTTTCCCCTTGGTTAGTCTACCTAAAGGTTTGTTAATTTTGTTTATCTTTACAAAAAGTCAACTTTTAGTTGATCTTTTCTGTTGTTGTTCTAGTCTCCATTTATTTCTGCTCTAATCTTTATTTTTCTTTCCTTCTGCTAAATTTGGGCTTAGTTTTTTCTTCTTTTTCTAGAAAAAAAGAATAAAATTAGGTTAAAATGGAATAAAGTTAGGTTGTTCATTTGAAAGAAATTTTAATGTAGACATTTACCACAATAGACTTCCCTCTAAGAACAATTTTTGCTACATCGCATAAGTTTTGATATATTGTGTTTCTATATTCATTTGTCTCATGGTACTTTTGATTTTCCTTCTGATATCCTTTTGGACCCATTGGTTGTTTAGAAGTATGTGGTTTAATTTCACAAATTTGTTAATTTTCCCCTTTTCCTCTTGTAATTGATTTCTAGTTCCATACATTGTGCCTAGAAAAGATACTTGATGTGACTTTAATCTTCTTAAATTTGTTAACACAAGTTCTTGGTCCAACATATAATATACTCTAGAGAAATTGCATGTACACTTGAGAGGAATGTGTATTCTGCTGCTGTTGGATGGAATGCTCTGTATATATCTGTTAGGTCAATCAAATCTATAGTGTTATTCAAGTCTGCTCTTTCCTTATTGATTTTCTGTATGGATATTCTATCCATTGATGAAAGTGGGATGTTGAAGTCTCCTCCTATTGTGGTATTGCTGTCTATTTCTCCTCTCGTTTCTGTTAACATTTTCTTTATTTTGGTGCTCCAATGTTGGGTACATAAATATTTGCAACTGTTATATTCTCTTAATAAGTTGACCCCTGTATCATTATACAGTGACCTTCTTTGTCTCTTGTGACAGATTTTGACTGAAAGTCTATTTTTCTGATAGAAGTATAGCCAACCCTGCTATCTTTTGATTGCCATTTACATAAAATATCTTTCTCCATCACTTCACTTTCAGCCTATAGGAGTCCTTAAAACTAAACTGAGTCACTTGTAGGCAAAATATAGTTGGATCTTGTTTCTTTATCCATCAGTCACTCTGTTTAGTGAGTAAAGAATTGAATTCATTATATTTAAAGTAATTACTGATAAGTAAATATTTACTGCAACCATCTTTTTCATTATTTTCTGGCTGTTCTATAGTTCCTTTGTTCCTATATTCCCCTCTTGCTGTCTTTCTTTGTAATTTGTTGATTTTTTGTAGTGGTGTGTTTTGATTCCTTTTTCTTTATCTTTTGTATATCTACTAAAGATTTCTTCTTTGCAGTTATCATTAAGTTTACATAAAACATCTTATAGTTAGAAGTCTATCTTAAGCTGATAGCAGCTTCAACTGCACTTCTCCATCTTTCCTATTCCCACAAGTAATGCCACTAATGTCACACTTTACATCTTTTTTTATTGTATATTCATTAAGACATTAGTTTAGTTGTAGTTATTTTTAATATTTTTGTCTTACAACTTTTATACTAGAGATAAGTTATTTATAAACCACCATTATAGTATTATGATTTTGACTATGTATTTACTTTTCACAGTGAGTTATACTTTTATTAGTTTCATGTTATTACTTAGCATCGTTTCAGCATTTTTCATAAGGCAAGTCTAGTGGTGATAAGCTTTGCCTAAAATAGATTTAGTTTTTTACGTGTGGATGTCCAATTGTACCAGTACCCATTTGTTGTAATGACTATCTTTACTCCATTGTAGTGCTTTGCTCTTTTGTCAAAGATCAGTTGACTATATTTATGTGGGTCTATTTCTGGACTCTCTAATCTGTTCCATTGGTCTGTTTGTCTAATCTTTTAGCAATATGACCCTTTCTTCATTACTACAGCCTTATAGTAAGTCTTAAAGTTGGGTAGTGTCAGCCCTCCGACTTTGTTCTTCTCCAATATTGAGTTGATCACCTGGATCTTCTACTTCTGCAAATACTCTAGAATCAGTTTGTCAATATCCAAAAAACCTTGCTGGGATTTTTATTGAGATTACATTGTGAAGAACTGAAATATCTATAGTATTAAAACTTACTAATCATGAACTTGAAATATTTCTCCACTTATTAGTTCTTTTTAATGCCTTTCATCAGAGTTTTTTAGTATTCCTCCTATAGATCTTACATATTTTGTTAAATTTGTGTCTAAGTATTTCTCTTTCTCTCTCTCTCTCTCTCTCTCTCTCTCTCTCTCGGTGTCAGTGTACATGGTAATTTGCTTTTAATTTCAAATTCCACTTATTTATTGCCAGCACAATAATATTTTAAAAGATTTTGTTAATGCCACTTAACAAATCCACTGACACTTGGGCTATGTAGCACTAATAAAGCACTACTATCTTTGCTTTAGGTGCAAATATGTCCTATGAATATTGTCTATTTAATAGATATTTTTCAGAGACTGAGTTTTCAAAGCTCACAAGAGGAATTTATAAGATATTTTGACATGAATTATGATACTTGTCAATGTTCAGATCACCATGAATAAAAGAGTTGTATTGATCACTGCCTACAAATTTGGAAATGATTAAGAAGCTACAATGAAATTACAATTCATTTTTACTAAAAACATAATGGACCTGAGAAAGACTGAAGGAGACCACAAAGTTTTATATAATTCCGGCAAGGGGGATCTTAACCTACTGCACCTATATATCACATATGTGTTAATTTATATATATAAATGCCTTTAACAATCTTTACTCTTATCCAAAACAATTTCTATTAATAATAATCCTTTTAAAAACTTATAAACATAAATGTTTAATTTTTCAATGTGTACAATATTCAATTCTTATAAGCAAGCCAGCTTAATTCTCTTACTACTCTTTCCATGGCAAGAGAACCAGGCAGCAGAGAGTAATAAAATCTTAAAACAACTGTCAAACATTCCCAGTTCAAATGATTCTTACCAATCTACTCTCTACCTGACCAAGTATTTTGTAGTTTAAGGGGAAGAAATTTAAAAACAAAAAATTTTAATACATGTTATATTTATGATGTTGTATGCACAATCAGTAGTATTTACACATTACAAGTGTGGAGTTTTCTATAGCCAGTTAGAAGTGGGTAAGCAAAAGAAATAATTTAGCTCCCACACTTTTTCCACACTTATTCTTCCACAATCCATTTCTAGACAACCCACATGTTACTGTCACTGTGTAAACAAGTTGTTTACACATATACATGTACTGATTTTCAACAGCTATTCATTTTACCTGCTGATAAATAATCCTGTCAATATGTCCAAAATGATGGATAGAAGCACACAACTGCGAGCCAGAAAAGATCGTAGAGGTTACATGGTTCAATGTGCTTGCTGCATAGATGAGGAAATGGAAGCTAAATGATATTTACAGGCTTGCCCAATGTCACATAGCCTGAGGATGTGATTATTTTTCAAATATCTTAAAATACAACTAAAAGATCATTTAATGAAAAGAGTGGGTAGACATGATATGTTAAGAAAATTAGCACTTCAATTTATTTTCTCACATGTTACATGGTTTCACATCAGTGGGCCATTACATATCTTGATTCCTCTAAAAGGCCTTCCAAGTCTGGTAATCATCTCTCAAAATCGTACTCAGGTTAAATGCCTTTAGCTATTACTATTACTTTATTACTAGCTATTTAGCTACTACTTTATTATTTTGATACTTGGTATTTGCATTACATCATATGATTCATCAGATATATCTTATGACTCACTTCTTTTCCATGTAGTCCCCCTCTTACTCCGGCCACTACTGTTGTGACTACTGCCACGAGTCATGGACTAGCTTTGTGCAAGTGCAAACTGGCAGTGCCTCACATCATTTCTTTACTCAGTACTTTCACTTCTTGTCCTGGGGTTTCTTTGATGTAACGCATGGGTTACCTGTCGGTATCCACTCAGTACTCATGTACATCAACTCATGGAACTTAACCCACATGTGATTATTCTTTGACCATTTGGGGACAAGGACTGAAGAATACATTCTTACCCCTTTATACTCTGGGAAGCCAGTTCTCAGATGCATTTTTTTTAACTTTTATTTTTTAATCTTTTATTTTTTAATTTTTTAAGTTATGTTTTAATAATATTATAAAATATATTTTTTTCAGTAATTCATCAGTCTTATATAATACCCAGTGCTCATTACATCATGTGCCCTTTTTAATGCCCATCAGATGCATTTCTAAAGGCTCTTCTGATGAACCTGCACGACTGAACACAGTTATCCATTGCATGGTCAACTTGATAATGTACCTCCCCACCCTGTGCTGTCTTCATCCCTTCCCTGTTTTACTGTCTTTATTTCCCACTATTGCTTCCTGTGCTCACTTCCCAATTTAACTACCTATGTGCAAGCCATTTTCTCCATAGAAAATTGCACCAACTCAATACAGACTGGACTATGGTCTCAGACATTTCAGGAATGAAGGTTTGTAACACTGCATTTGCTCAGCTGAAATCTAGCTGAGGATAAGGGAAATGTCCACTTACACTGGATAGTGGAAGAAAATTTTGTGGTGATAATATTTGACCTCATAACCAGATACAAAGCCAAGGATGGTAGCAAGTATGCATATTTCATTTTAATTGATTATTTTTCTCCCCTTTTCCGGATTCCTTATATGAAAAGTTGTGATTATGGTAATATTACAAATAAGTTCCCATTGAAATCATGACTGAATGATATCATTCCATCACTGCATGGCAGCTGATGGAATTTTGTGTCTCCTCGAAGTCAGGGATGATGATTTCTTCATCTAAATACAGGGCAAAAATGGATGCTATGCGGCAAAACTAGAGAACACACCATTTTCTGACTTAGATTCATTCATTCTCTACCCTTTTTTGCCTTCTCTGTGCCAAGAATGCTGACCTCTAGTGCTCCTCTGATGACTGGCTTCTAGTAGGATTTGGTCAACAGGAGGACCTGGCAAATGACTAGAAGCCAGAAAAAGAGAAATGTGGTATTTCTTTCCTGCTCTCTCACTGCCTGGCACCATTATTTCTGGTGGCTGCTGCATGCCTCTCAATCACAGTGCTCACCAGGCCCTGGTCACACTATTTCCTCCCCATGGCTCAAAAGAATAATGGTTTCTCATTGTCATTAGTCTGAATGTCAAACCATGCCTTATTTGTCTTCTTAAGTGTGCCGACCCTAACCCTGTTAAAGTCTCTCATTTGAACCATCTGAATGAATTCTGTTTTTTTGCCAGGTCCCTGGCTGATGCACACATACTTGCTTCCACACACGGACATGTGTACACATACATAGATACCAAGACACAGAACATTCTCGTTTCAATGCAAATGAGTCACCTATGGAGAATGGTAATCAAATGCTTTATAGGGATAAAAAGGGAAAAGATAATGAGGCACTGGGACCATTTATTTAAATAAAAACTGCTAACCATTTTAAATTATGTTGTCTGTTCCATTAACAATGTTTTTATAGTGATCTCAAACACATTCTTTTCAACTGTCACCTCTTTTCTTCTCTGGACCTCCTTTGGAGAGGGGGTAGAGATTACACTGCAGCTATAATATGATCAGAAGTAAAAAGTATTGGGGCGCCAATGTTGGAGAATGTTGGAATGCAGAAACTTAGAGTTACAGAGATGTAGAATCCTATGTTTTGGGGGCACCCGATGGCTCAGTTGCTTAAGCATCTGCCTTCAGCTCAGGTTGTGATCCCAGGGTCCTGGAATCAAGCCCCACATAAAGCCTGCTTCTCCCTCTATCTCTGCCTCTCTCTGTGTGTCTCTTGTGAATAAATAAAGTCTTTAAAAAAAAAAAGTAGAAAGTATTGCAAGTAAGGACAATAGGCCTTATTCAACTGAAAAATTCTAATTCGACTGAAAAGCAATCACTCCTAAGAACCATTTTTTTCTTTTTCAGCTCCTTTCTCTCATGTAAACCCTTGCAGGGCACTCCTCTTTTACCTTCTGTCCTGCCTGCCCATGTTCCTAGTGTACTTTCCCTGTCTTTACATTCAGACGCTATACCCCCAGGCCACATCATTTATGTACATGGTAGGACACATGAACACAACAGCTGGTATGACAAGACTGACATATCCATTTATAAATCCTTTAAAGATGCTTATTTCATGACCTATCATAGAGAAAGAGAAGGAATAACCAGGCCTTAATATGCCCTGTTTCACCCCAAAGGCTAAATCACATCTGATTATAGTATTGAACATAATGAGGTATCTGAGTTTACTAGACTTTATTTTGAATAAAGAAAACCTATTTTCAAATTGAATTATTTCCGTTTTCCCTCTACACATAACAGGAATTTTCATGTCTGTATTTTGACACTTTGCCAAATGTTGAAATAAACAACATAATTCTTTAAATGGACAGACAGGGCCTCTTTACTTAAAATAAAGCTTGGTAAACTCAGAAATGGCTTAAAAGTAAATAATATGAGAGAAAATGACCTCCAGAAGTGTAGGAAATGACTTCCTGACCAGATTAAAGTTTTTTCCTACTCAAATATGGTAAATAAACTCTGTGTGGCAGGATGTTCCTGTCTTCGTTTACATTACCTGGAGGCTGGTACTGTTGTCTGAAGGAAGCCGCTCACAATGTTCTTTATTGACTCAATACACTGCACGAAGGTGTCTCTGTGTTTGCTGGCTGTGGTTGTGTTACAAACCTGGAGAGAAAAATTGAACAGCTCAATACACTCTGCCACATATTCGAAATACAAATCAACACCAGAACCTTCTAAAAATTGCCCTGAAATAGTTATTTATAACATTTCTTCCTCTTTTTAAAGTTGCTTTGAATAAAAATATTTCTGCCTAAAAATCCATTAAAGTGTTATCACTTTGAAAAAATTAAAATTAACATTAAAAACAAAAGAAATGTTAATCTCATCCCAAAACACCCTCACAGAATCGTCAGAATAATCTTTGACCACCTGGCACACTGCCCATGTCCTTATTATTTTATTTAATACAGCATTAGATACAAGTGGTACCCAAAGTCTGCTTGGCTTTCTGGTGGCCACGCAATAAACAGAGATCCAAAAGATCTTTTTCTGAAAATATCTTAAGAGATCTGAGAGCAAAGCAGTCAGAGAAAAATGGTTGAGAATGTTCGTTACATCCACTTTCATTCTAATCTTTATTCCTGCCATTAGAATCTCTGCTTCTGGGATCCCTGGGTGGCGCAGCGGTTTGGCGCCTGCCTTTGGCCCAGGGCGCGATCCTGGAGATCCGGGATCGAATCCCACATCAGGCTCCCGGTGCATGGAGCCTGCTTCTCCCTCTGCCTGTGTCTCTGCCTCTCTCTCTCTCTCTCTCTCTCTCTCTGTGACTATCATAAATAAATAAAAAAATTTAAAAAAAAATTAAAAAAAAAAAAAAAAAAGAATCTCTGCTTCTACTTCAGTGTCCTATTCTGCGTTCCTTGAAGGATGCAAAGGAGAGCCCACCTTGGGTATAGAGTGAGTCCAAGATTGACCAGAGCTCCTCTGAATAGTTGAATCGCAGACACACATCACAAAGCCTAAGAAATAGGAGCTTGCAGAGCAGGGGTGGTCTATCCACGGTGCTGGCAGTAAAGAGGTGCACAGTCTGTAGTTCATTCTAAAGCAGTCGTAAAACTGATTAAATATTGATCTGCTTTTTATTATCGCCATATGCTAGTAATTCTAAACAAAGTCAATGATATAATAGCTTTGCCCACAAAACTAAACTAAACTAAACAAAAAACCTTATTTCTGCAACCCATCTCTTTGGCCACTCCTAAGACAGAGGCTTTTAAAGCATCTGTAAATACAGTATAACAGCAGCATCCTTATGTCAACCTCAACGTGAGCAGATGGGAAATTCTATTCGATCATAGCCTCTGTCTCCCATCTATGGATTCCTGCACCTCACGGTGGGGGGAAGGAGTACAGGGGAAGACTCCAATTCACTTTGCTAAAAGTAAAATAAAGCTCCAGAAAAGAAAAAAGGCCAGGAGGACAAAATTCACAGCAGGAAGTTGACTTTGTTTCACTTACTGAAACATCTACATGGGTGCATTTAAGCCCGAATGCATATACACAGAATTACTGTAATTTGTATATTTGTATCAGGTAGGAACCAGTCTACAAAATCAGGTGTTCATTCTCTTATGAAAAATGTTGAAGCACCTACCACGTGCTGAGTACTCTTCGATTTTGAAGGCTTCCATTATAACAGTATACAATATAGAGAAGTATGACATACACACAGTCCCGGTTCTTTACTGAACCTATTAAATCAAACATGTGTACTCTTATCTAGCAGAGATAAGAATTTCCAGTGACAGAACAATGTAAACCTTTACTGAGACAGGAAATGTTTCCCTTTATTGCCTAATAACTGCTTAATCTCATCTTCCCTGGAAACATCAAGATCCATTACCATGCAGAGTAGGATTCAAATTTGTTCTCTTCCACCTGAGGGCCTATCAGAAAAACAGAGGAACCACATTATCTATCAACAGCGGCTACCTTAGTAAGCCCAAAAAGGAATTCAATTTTGCTCTTCTTATAGCAAAACTCAGATTATTTTTTCTTCAATCTTCCATGGGGAGGGGATGTGGGGGAGGAAGCAGAGAAAACAGTTGCAAATGGCGAAAGCCAGTGGTGATTTCTTCCACTTACTCCTATGATTACACATTATTGCACTGAGGGAAGAGAAAAAGGAAAGAATGTTTCTGGGATAATAGACACATATCCCAGTCATGGTGATTGAAACTTAACATTGCAAGACCTTTTGTCACTTGAAAGGTTCATTCTTGATCATTTTATGATTTACAGAGAATGCAGTGCGACAGAGCGTTGAAGGTTGGTTACTGATTTTTTCCTCCAAAGCCAGAAAGAATTTGTCTTAGCTTGATTTAATTGAGACACCAAAGGATACAGTTTTGAAATGCTCCAAAGGAAAAAACAGTTGCAAAATCAGAAAACCATGTAAGCTACTGACGCCAATCAGCTAGACCATGCAAAGGTGAGCTCTGTTGGCGGTTTAGTACTTCATTTCCTCGAGACTGAAATGCTCTGCAGAAAAGTGCCCTTGTGATTAAAAGTGACACTGATTGCGACACTTAGAAAGGTTTCTCCAGATTTTGCCGCATTAGGATCCTTCCACATTGTGAGAGAACTTAGATGATTCTGGCACGCAGAATTCAAACAGGATTGCTATCTTATACTCAACAATATTTTCGCCATTTCACTCTTTCAGATACCTTTGAATGATTTAAGTTGCACTCGTGAAATACATGCAAGTTAAATATCAGAGTAACGTAACTCCAATGATTACACAAAGCACATGAAATTAAAACCTAGTAATGAAAAAAAGAGGAGAGGGGTGCCTGAGTGGCTCAATTGGTTAAGCATCTGACTCTTGATCTGGGCTCAGGTCTCAATCTCAGAGTCACGAGTTCAAGCCCCACATTGGGCTCCATGCTGGGTATGGAGCTACTTAATTTAAAAAAAAGAGAGAGAGACTGGAGAGTGAGGAGGAGTGTGTGTCCCTACTTGTCAGGGGCATTCTAATGGCTTGAGACACAGTGATAGCCGCTCTTACATTTAAGTATCAATGGCAAGTGACCATTTTAATTTAGTGGATAACCAGATATGACGTCATCTGATGCCCTTCCACCATATTAAAAAATCACAAGTTTCTCCATGTTGATTAAAAAAATATTTTGTCGTATATTTGAGGCATACCCATATTTAGCAAGAAGTAGAAGACTGCTAAGAAGGAGAGATGCTGTGCAGACTGGAAATACAGATGAAGAATTCTTTAATAAGCTTCAATAAGTATCTCTTCCTTTGTCCATTTCAAACAAGCTATGATGATCCTTTGTGACATTAAGATTTCAGGAAAGAGAATCAACAGTCAGAGAATGTAAGTAACTCTTCCATGATGACTGTGATTTTATATGTCAACCTAACTAGGTCATGGGGTGCCCAGATATTTGGTCAAACATTATTCTGGATGTGTCTATGAAAGTATTTTTGGATGAGATTAACATTTAAATTGGTCAGGGCACCTGGGTGGCTCAGTCAAGTCATGATCCCAGCTCAAGTCATGATCCCAGGATCCTAGGATCAAGTCCTGCATCAGGCTCCCTGGGAGGAGTCTGCTTCTCCCTCTGCCATGTCTCTGCCTCTCTCTATGAGTCTCTCATGAATAAATCAATAAAATCTTAAACACACACACACACACACACATTTAATTTGGTCAACTGAGTAAAGCATATTTCTCCTCCTAATGTGAGTGGGCCTTGCTCAATCAGTCGAAGGCCTGAATAAAACAAAAGAGCTGACCCTTCCCTGAGTAAGAGAATTGCTCCTGCCTGCTGTCTTTGAACTGAAATATAGACTTTTTTCTCCCTTCTGACTTGAATTGGAATATCAGTTCTCCTGGGTCTCAAGCTTATTGGTCTTTAGGCTGGAACCACTCCAGGAGTTTCCTGCTTCTAGGGCCTTTGAACAGGAGCTACTCCATGAGCTCTCTTAGGTCTCCACCTTTTCTGATTCATGATGCAGATCTTAAGACTTGTTAGCCACCATACTCATGGGAGCTATTCTTTATAATAAATAGGTGAATAAACAAATACATAAATACGTACATAAATAAACACACATATCCATATATACCTCCTATTGATTCTGTTTCTCTTTGAACCCTGACTAATGCAATGTCCAAGGGTATTTTTCTTAAGCATGAATTAACTTTCCCATTCCCTGCTTCTTTTCTTCCTTCACTCCTTCTTTCCTTCCTCCAAAGAATACAGATATTTATAGTTACCCCAAAATATTCACTGAATAGTGATTGGATTTCTGTTGGTCACTTTATCTTCTATTAAACCCCTGTATACATGTGGGTATATTTCTAGGTTTTCTATTCCATTTCAGTAATTTATCCACTCATATGTGTATACCACTCTCTATAAAAATCATTTGTTTTTTTAACTGTAGAACTACTTTTTTTAATTATTGAGATTCTATGAATTTTAATATAAGACTCCCCCCTCTCCTCATTTTTGTCAACTTTCTACGGGGTATTCTTTTTGTAAATTCTTTTCAACATTGAGGTATAGTTTATGTAAAGTGAAATGCATAGATCTTAAACATACAGTTTGATGAGTCTTGAAATTTGTATACAACCATGCAGATTTCAATACACTAAGTCATGTTTTGATTTATTTCTTTTATTTTGTTTTCAGAAGTGGCATCTTTATGTTGTTTAATCTTCCTATCCGAGCAGAAAGTATGTCTTTGTATGTGATCAAATGCTTTTTTGTGTCTTCATATAGAAGGTCACTAAATGAGCGTCTATTTCAAGAGCACAAAATAAACTTCTATTATGTTATGCCACTAAGAATTTGGAGGTCATTTGTTATAGCAGTTAGCCTATGCTGACCAACACAGTTACACTTAATGTACAAGGTTTGGTTTATACTTTGTTGCCTCGTCATGTCTGTATTATATTTAACTATAAGATCCTGGTAGACTGATTGTTATTAATATTTAAGTGTACTATTTCTTAGCATAAATGAACTTCTACAAAACACCACTAGGTGTCCTCTACTAATAATTTTCACTGAACTGCTGAAGGATAGACTGAAACTCTTTGTCCCTGTTTGTGCAACCCTTTAGCTGTGCTGGCTGAATTTGTTGAAAGTTGGACCAGAACTCCACCCCTCCTGCCATCATTGTTAAAACACAGACAAATTCATTTAAAAAATTGGACCTGTCTGTTCTTTATTTTTTAAAACATTGTTGAATAGATCATTCTACTCAGGAACAATAGTATAGCCTTTATCACATTATAAAGATAAAGTGAGTACTAGAGATTAGTAGATGATTTATCTTAGAGTTACTTAAGATCAAATTTGGAAGAGACAAACTTATACTGTACACCTCCCTCATTTCCCACCTTTTTTCTCTAGCATCATAATGCAGCAGAAAATCCAACAGGGTTAGCTTTGAAAGAGAGAAGTAATTATAGAGTGGGGGAATCTCAGAAAAGAGTAGTTGAAGTCCTATCTCTCGACTTTATGTACCTGCTTAGAGGAAGGCACTGGAACTGGTTGAAAATCATCTTACAGGGCTATTGGTAAAGCCACTTCAACCCCCACTGGCTTCAATATTCCTATTTAAGAAGAAGATAAGAATGGAGGAAAAGAGATCAAAGGTTGTTGAGGTAGAATAGATAAGAATCAATGGTGTCTAGAATGCAGGGAATGGCAGCAAGCACTGAGAAAGGGAAATATATTTGAGAGGAATACAAGAGAAGAAATCCAAAAGATTTGGCAGCCATTAGATGTTTTGGGTGAAAGAGAAAGAGATATCTAGTAAATCTCCAGAGTTCTAAAGTCAAGACAACTAGACATAATGGTACCTCTTCCTGAGGTAGGAAAAACTAAAGAAAGAAAAGAAATGTTTGGTCCCAGGTTTCGGCACCAAAAAAAAAAAAAAAAAAAAAGAAAAAAAAAGAAATGTAGTACAAGGAAAGAAGGAATATGTTTTCACTTTTTAATGTGTTGATTTTGATGTATCCAGGGGACATCCAAGTGAAAATATCGGATAGACTGAAATCATTCCAAAAAAAGATTAGGGGTTAAAGAAAAGGGTGTAGCAAAATATTTACTCTTCTCCACTGCCTAAAATTCAGCCAAAAGCAGACAAACAAAAAGAGCAAAAATAGTCTATCTTCAATGGAACATGGAAAAGGACACAACCACAGGCCACAAAGTAGGAGACGTATCTGCCAAATACCTGAAGTCTAGACTAAGATGAGAGAAGAGAGCCTGGTGAGCCAACCTCTGCCTCCTAGGATCTAGACCACGATAACTAACGTCCCCGAAAGTTCATGTCACCACCATAAAAATTCCTTGATTAGTGTATTGAGCTCTGTGGTTATAAAGAGTAGACAAGAAAGGAGGGATACCCTTACAGAGACCAGGATGACATCTCAGAAGGCATGCTGATCCAGCATGTATCTGCCTTGAGGGTGGGGGAAAGGTAGATGTGGGTGGATGCATGTGTGAGAGAGAAGAGAAAGGAAAGGAAGGCAAAGGGAAGGGAGGGAAGGGAAGAGGAGAAAAGAGGAGAGGAGAGGAGAGGAGGGAAAAGATTCACAATATACTGTCTAGCCAAGGATGACCTCTGGAGGTGAAAGAGGGAGGGAAAACACTTAGAGCCAAACTGCAACAGAGCTTGTGACTTAAAAGACTATTGTTCTCCTCAGCCACTCCTAACCACAGTATGTATGTATGCATATATGTATGTATGTATGTATGTATGTATTTATAGCTGGTCACTGGCTTCCATTTGAAGATGAGTAATAATTAAGTAGAAACCAGCATGGGCCTATACATAAAAAAGAGAGAGAGAAAGAGAACACACACATATGCGAAAGGCAGATAAGGGGCATATTTTACCCAAAGGAAATAGAAGAATTACTCAGTAAGGTAGATAAAGAGTAGCTCTCCACATGATATAAAAATATGTGAGCTCTGTTTAGAAGAGACAACATGAATAAGATAGTACTTGTCATGGGTGTTGGCCTGTTTTGTTGCCTGGCATCCACTTCCCCTTTTCTTAGTAACAGTTACCAGTCCTGCCCTCATGCAACCACAATGCTTTGAAAGGAAACGGCCCAACCCTCATATCTAGGGGTAGTGTTTCAGCCAAAGTGGTTGGTTCAGGAATGGACCTGTGACCTAAGTTGTTCAACTCATAATGAAGCCATTATTTCTGTGCCTTATTTGGGTTAGAAAAATCTTTCCCTCTTTTATTTCCATGTGAATGAAAAATGAAATTTTAGAAGCTGCTGGTAGCCATTTTACTACCACAAGGGGAGCTCTTGCCTAAGAATGGAGTCACCACCAAAGGAACTAATTTGAGAGGAGCAAGAGAGAGACTAAGTGTGAACATGTAGTTTTAACCTGGGATAAACTCATTCCCTGCTCTCTTCAAGATCCAATCAATATTCTCTTATTATTTAAGCCATTTGAGTGAAAGCTATTTATTGAAATACAGAGATCAAGAAAAGAAATTTAGTAGTACTAGATAATATTTATTGAATGCTTGTTTTGTGCTAGGCACAGTCCTAAGCACTTTATGTAAACATCAAGGCCAGACTCTATAATAGGTACGATTATTACTTCCACTTTATAACTGTGTGACCCAGATGAGAAAGTAATGATTCTAAAGTCGCAAAACTAGTAACAAATTGAGCAATAATTTGAACCCAGTGAATCTAATTCCAAAGCTATACTGACACAACAGCAAAAGACCATTTAGACAATTTAAGAAATTAAGTAGAGGGGCACCTTGGGTGGCTCAGCAGTTGAGCATCTGCCTTGGGCTCAGGTCGTGATCCCGGGGTCCTGGGATCAAGTCCTGCATCAGGCTCCCCACACGGAGCTTGCTTCTCCCTCTGCCTATGTCTCTGCCTCCTTCTGTGTGCCTCTCATGAATAAATGAATAAAATCTTAAAAAAAAAAAAAAAAGAAATTAAGTAGATATACCTAAAGTGGAACATTGTAAACTGTCTTTTTCTATTTCATCTGTTTTTGGTTTGCTTCTTGAATACTTCTTATATGGAAGTTAGATCTCCTAATCATCTCTATAAAAATGTTCATATCCTTGTTCTTTGTAATTTTGTGAGATAACTTCAAGATTCTTCAAATTATTTTGGTGTCCTTTATTGGGTTTATTGAAATTTCGGCTGTTGTGCAATGTTTTATGTTTACATCTTCCTTTTCTTGATTTTCATCTCATCTTTATTCACAGATGACATGATCATCCATGTATAAGATGCTATAAAATCTATAAGAAAGCTACTAGAATTAATAAATAAGTTTACTAAAGCCAATGGATAGAGGGGTTGATGTCAATTGTATTTCTGTATATTAACAATCAGCATTTGGGGATCCCTGGGTGGCGCAGCGGTTTGGCGCCTGCCTTTGGCCCAGGGCGCGATCCTGGAGACCCGGGATCGAATCCCACGTCGGGCTCCCTGCATGGAGCCTGCTTCTCCCTCTGCCTGTGTCTCTGCCTCTCTCTCTCTGTGTGACTATCATGAATAAATAAATAAAATCTTTAAAAAAAAATATTCTATATGTCATGATTAGCTGCAGCTGTCAATACATACCTGTAAACTTTTGTTAAAATAGAATTTTACATTAAAAAAAATCGCAGGATTTTATTTATGTAAATTATCCTTGGGCAGCCCGGGTGGCTCAGCGGTTTAGCGCCGCCTTCAGCCCAGGGCGTGATCCTGGAGACCAGGGATCGAGTCCCACATTGGGCTCCCTGCATGAAGCCTGCTTCTCCCTCTGCCTGTGTCTCTGCCTCTCTCTCTGTGTGTCTCTCATGAATAAATAATAAAATCTTTAAAAAAAAATCATCCTTAATAAGTTCTAAAAATTGAAAAGGCTCTTGCCAATGTAGTATAACCGTTAGACATGTAAAGATGGTGAATATTTTAAACGGCTGTTAAGACCTCCGGACAAACAAATAAATCTTTAGTTAAAGAAAAATCATACAAATGGCCAAGAGGTATATAAATAGGTATTCAATGTCACTAACCTCCATGAAAATGTAAAGCTAAACTGCAATGATTTTTATCACTTCCCTCCTATTAGGAGGGCTAGTATCAAAAAGTCAAAAGATAACAGGTATTGATGAGGCTTATGCACTGTTGGTAGGAATGTAAATTAGAATAGTCATTATGGAACATATTATGGAGGTTACTCAAAAATTAAAAGTAAAAATACTATATGATCCAGCAATCCCATTTTTGGGTACTTATCCAAAGGAAATAAAATTAATACCTCAAGGAGATAAATCCACACCCATGTTCATTGCAACACTATTCACAATAGCCAAAAATGGAAACAACCCAAGTGTCTGTCAACAGATGGATGGATAAAGAAAATGTGATCGATACATATACATATAAACATACATATCCAAATGGAATATTATTCACTTTTCAAAAAAGGAGAATATTCTGCTGTTTGCAACAACATGGATGAATCTGGAGGACATCATGCTAAGTGAAATAGGCCAGAAACAGAAAGACAAATATCCCATGAGCTCACTTACATGTGGAATCTAAAAAAATAGTCAAACTTAGAGTAGTAACACAGACTGAAATAGTGGTTACTAGAGGCTGGGAAGTGGAGGAATGGGTGAGGTTTTACTCAAAGTATTCAAACTTTCAGTTATAAGATGAATAGGTTCTGAGACCTAATGTACATCATGGTGACTCTAGTTAATAATAATGTATTATATGCTTGAAATTTGCTAAGAGAATAGATCTCAAAAGTTCTTACCACAAAATATAAGTTGATTATGTGAGGTGACAAATTTGCTAATTGGTTTGATTATGGTAATTATTTCACAATGTATACATATATGAAAATATCACCTTGTGTACCATAAATATATACAATTTTTATTTGTCAATCATGCTTCAGTAAAGCTGGAAGGAAAAGTCAAACCAATGAAGGGCTCAGGGATCAAGTTATTGCAGAGCAGAAATTATTGCCACAGGAAGGAAAATTCACAAAAAAAAAATTTGTAAAAGTTGTATAGGTTGGTGAAATTCGGGAAATTTTGATTGCTGCAAGAGCTGCCCCAAACAAGTAAAGCCCAGGGTATATTTAATGCTTTGTCATATATCTACATGTTAAACTGAAAGTCTGTGCTGGCATTTGTACAGATGTTATGTCCGTGAAAGTCTTCACCTCTCTTGTAAAAAATATGAAAGTTTCAATTTGGTCACAGCTACATTTCTTTCTTCACAGAGGGATTCTGGTGTCGCATAGTTTTTGGTGTGAAAATGAAGAATCTTCTGGATGATGCTAAATGTTAAATGTTAGCTCTACTGAACAAAGACCAGTTTGCTCAAGACCAATCAGTGTGAAAATTTAGACTAAGAACACATAAATTTCCTGCTACACACAGAAATCTGATGGCTCAACTGATGAAGAGTTCTTAACAAGTTGTTTGAGTTAGAAGATAAATTTCAGAAGCAATTTCAAGCTGGTACCCTAGGGGCACCTGGGCAGCTCAGTCAGTTAAGTGTTTGCCTTCAGCTCAGGTCATGATCTCAGGGTCCTAGGATCAAGCCCCCAGGCTCCCTGGTCAGTGGGGAGTCTGCTTCTCTCTCTCCTTTACCACTCTTCCTGCTCATTATCTCTCTCTCTCTCTCTCTCTCTCACTCTCTCTCTCTCTCTCAAATAAATAAAATCTTAAAAAAAAAAAGCTAATTGTCTAGATTTTGCTGTTTGCTTTGAAGATAAAGAATGGCTTCAGAAACTAGCCCCCCTACTTGTTTAGCTGGTTTATATGATGAACATGGCTGCCAGGGAGGCTAGTTTCTAATATTATATTGTGTGTTAACTAACTGGAATTTAAATGAAAACTTAAAAAGAACGGACCCAAACAAGTCTTTGCAAAGCCTGGAGAAAATGTTTTGACTTCACATGACCTGATTCGTGGCCTTAAAAGGGAACTCATGATTTGGGAAAATCGTGTTCCAAAATAATACCTTTCAAATGTTTCACTGTTGTTTGGACTTGAGAATGAGAGAGCATATGGACAAAGTTTTAAGTATTGTTGAAAACCCACCGGAAGAACCAAAGATTGGAACTGAATATTTTTGATCTTCTCTCTCTGAAATCTTCTGCTCAGCCTCAGAACATGTCTTTGACAAAGGAAAAAGGTTTACTCATCTGCCCCTGGATAAGTTCTGGATTTCAGGGAAGAAGACTATCCTGCAAGTTGTGGGAAAGTAGTGAACGCTGTTGCAGGTTTTAAAACCTTAACACGTGTAATCAAGTTTTTCTTGATCTAAACAAGCATTAAGAGCAAGAATAGCAATCTCATTTCAGTTAAAAATGATATGTGTGTGCCTATCTCAAGTTTAACACAGAACTGAGTGTACAACAAAAATAAAAGCTTCACAAAAAAGAGGTGAATTTCATTCTTCACTTTTAGGGTCAAAAATAGCATCTTTATACATAAATATTCTATAAAAAATCAAGAATGCTTATATAAGAACTCATGTAAGACCATGAGCCTTATCACACTACTTGGAAGAAACTGTTTTTCAAAGTGTTTTGTAAAATTGTGTCTTGGGTTATATTTTCATTCATATAGCTTCAGTTTATGGCTTTGGTTATTTTACTGTTCAACATTGTCAAGAAATTTTCATGTTTTAAACTGTATTAGTTAAAATCAATGTAAAACATTATTTAAATAAAGGGTGCCTTGGTGGCTCCGTCGGTTGAGCAACTGCCTCTTGATTTCAGCTCAGGTCATGATCTCAGGGTGGTGAGTGTGGAGTCTGCTTCAGATTCTTTCTCCCTCTTCCTCCCCTTCTGCCCCTCCCCACTTTCTTCCCCTCTCTCTCAAATAAATAAATAAAATCTTTTTAAAAAATTACTTAAGAGCAGCCCGAGTGGCTCAGCGGTTTAGCACCGCCTTCAACCCAGGGCATGATCCTGGGGTCTCTGGATTGAGTCTCAAGTCAGGTTCCCTGCATGGAACCTGCTTCTCCCTCTGCCTGTGTCTCTGCCTCTCTCTCTCTCTCTCTGTCTCTCATGAATAAATAAAAATCTTTTAAAAAAAATTACTTAAATGAAATCTACCAAAGCCATCTTTACAGCATTGAAATTCCATTTTGGCTTAAAGTAGTGATTTACCAGAAATTTATTGTTTGGCTTATGATTTTAAAAAATTTATAAAAATTAAAAAAGATCGATTGTGAGAAAGGTAACCAAAGCTTAATTGGCTAGTTCTTTTTCAATAATATTGACTGAAATATAATTTTTAGCTTTTAAGTACAAAAAAATACTCATACAAATGCCATCCACAAAACATACCACATATTATACTTCATTAGTGTCTTGCATAGAAAAAAATCTGTTGTGAGATTTTTAAACCAATTCGAATAGATAGAATGATCAGGCAAGAAAAAAACTCAAGTTTTCAACCATCTCTGCTACTGACTTGCATTAAGGCTGACATCATTTGTGGGGAGGGGGATATCACACAAAAAGAGAAAGTTAATAAGTTGGCTAAAAGAAACAGATCATGAGAAAAATATCATTCTTTACTCAACAGAACATGAATAATTGGCTCATTACACCTCCAACTTACTGGCCACATTAAGATACCATGAACTGTTAATACAATTTTGATTCAGGAGTTCCTGAGACCTGAACATTATTGCAAATATTCTTCAAAGATAAAAAGATTAAGAAATGCTCCAGCTCAGGTCATGTTCCCAGGGTCCTGGGATCAAGCCCCACATGAGGCTCCTTGCTTAAGGGGGAGTCTTACTTCTCTGACTCTCACTTCTCTTGCTTGTGCTCTCTCTCAAATAAATAAATAAATAAATAAATAAATAAATAAATAATAAACTCTTTAAAAAAATACAGAAAAGAAAGGCTTTTCTAGAGTGTCCACTGGAAAACTTCAAAGCATTCATAAATCCTGCAGGATGGTATGCAATCTTTTAAAAATAATTATGACTATGTGATAATTTTTAGAAATTTCATGGTTCTGCTACTACAAGAGTAATATTTCCTTTCCTTATATTCTACTGGTCATTGATATTATGTGGGAAAATTACGTTTGTGAATATTTTTAAATCCAAATCCCCCATGAAGCTCTGATTTTTTGCTTTTAGCTCCAGCTGATTCCCATGGATGTTTTAATAATTTAAATTTTTTTTAAATTTTTATTTACTTATGATAGTCACAGAGAGAGAGAGAGAGGCAGAGACACAGGCAGAGGGAGAAGCAGGCTCCATGCACCGGGAGCCCAATGTGGGATTCGATTCCGGGTCTCCAGGATCGCGCCCTGGGCCAAAGGCAGGCGCCAAACCGCTGCGCCACCCAGGGATCCCTGTTTTAATAACTTAATCTTCAAGCAATGATAATAAATTGTTTAATCTTCAACTAAAATAATTTAATCTTCAAACAATGATTATAAATAACAGTGATGATAGTAAGGGAGTAAACATGGATCATTCCAGTCTCCTCTTCCTATTAGCACCCCACTTCTATTTGGAGAACACTCCCATTATATGAAGTACTGCGGGTTGGGAGGAGAAACCCTTGACTTAAATTAGCCAGGTAATCCTCTCCTGGATGTAGCCTGTTGAGCCGGTGACCTGCCAACATGCACACTATTGAAGGTATGAATCATTGACACCAAGGCAGCACTGGGAGATGGGCTACACCAGAACTACTTCTAACCAAACACTGTCCCTGCCATGTATCTTGCTTCTTGACCCTCGTGAGTTCCTCAAATCCTATTGTTTCCAAGCCTGTGAGCCCCTGAGAATTTTCCAACAAATCCCTTCTTTGCTTAAATTAAATAGAGTTCTAATTTATGAAATCTGCATAATTTATCCTTGGTTTTAATAAGACTATTTCTAGTGTCTCACTCGTAAGTATTCTTTTGGCTATTGGTCCATGGCAAATATTCCTTTTTTACAATAAGGAAATGAACTTCAACATCTGATTCACTAAAAACAGGTTTTAAACAAGGAATGGATATTGAGTTTTATCATTTGCCTTTTTTTTTTTTAACAGCTACTTAAAGGATTGTTTGTTTTTATGACCTGACCTGCTAACACAACATATCATATTCCTGGGATATAGTCCACTTGTTCTTGGTACACTATTCTTTCACTTTATTTTCTTCTGCTTAGTATTTAACTCTAGACTTCCTCATCTACCCTCACCTACCCACAAGCAGAGTATTCCATTATGAGCTACCTTTATTAGTTTTTGTACTAGATTTATACTTCATGTTTTTCCATAATGTAGAACAGATCATATATCAGTATATTAAATATTATCAGAAATACATACTCTTTAAGAGTTGCAAAGAATGTAACAAAAAGGCCATAAGGCCCTCAAGCATTTATTGAAGGTAAATTTTTTACTGTAATTTGACTAAGATAATAGTGAAGAATCTGAGGAATCATATTTTTAATATAAGATTTTTATATTGCTCATGCATAGTTTTTTTTTAATAGTAAGTGGAAATGTCATAACTCTAGATCCTAGATACAAAACACATGCTTCATAACCAGATCACAAATGTTCTTCACCCATTCTCTATACCTGTGTGATGACAAGTTATCCTAGTTAAAGGCTAGATAGATAGCTAAAAGAATTTTCTCTTTTCATGTATTAAGATTATAAATCTCCATAAGATTCTTCTATTTCTTGACACTTTGAGTATAAAACAGAAAGCTCCGTTTTTTATTGCATAGAAAATACAATTATATTGTACGTCTGCTGCTTTGCACATGTGTGGACTATAAGGAAACAAGGGGTGAGATTTTATTTGGATTCTCCCATCCTTTATCAGGTCTTTTTATTTTAATCTACTTCTATCAAGGATCTATTTGAAATCAGGATTGAGAACTACGGGGCACCTCTGATTTTTTAAAGTATTTTACAAATTTCCATTTCCTTCTATTCACTTCACCTTCCCTTCAGGCAAAGTCATTTGCAGTGGAGGATCAGAGTTACTTTCCTGAAACTGGCAGACTGCTGATTCATTCTTCACTTAATAATGAGAAATGGCAAAGCTATACAAAGAGCAAAGATTGTTTTAATGATACCTTATCTGTGGAAGTACCTGGGTGGCTCAGTTGATTAAGTGCCCAGTTCTTTATTTTGGCTCAGGTCATGATCTCAGGGGTGTGGGATCGAGCCCCATGTAAGGCTCTGCTTTCAGTGGGGAGTCTACTTCAGATTCTCGCCTCCTGTCCCTCTCCCAACACCCTGTCTCTCTCAAATAAATAAATAAATAAAAATTTAAAAAATAGTACCTTACTTGTGAATGCTACATGACTACTTTGCTGACAGAAGTAATAATTGAGAATATTTGTTTAGCCACATATTGAAGAATTGTTAAAACCAAAGAGATCTCCAACAATTCCACTTGTGGGTATATAATCTCAATAAATTGAAAGCCTGAGCTTGAACAGATATTTGTTCACCAATATACATAGTAGCATTATTCACAACCACCAAAAGGTGAAAATAATCCAAATGTCCATCAACAGATGAATGACAAACAATGGAATGACATACTCTGGAATATTATTCAGCCAGGCTCCCAGCTCAGTGAGGAGTCTGCTTCTCCTCCTTCTTCCTCTCCCCCCACTCATGCTCTTTCTCACTCTCCTTGTATCTCTCTGTCTCAAATGAATAAATAAAATCTTCTTTTTAAAAACCTCAACAGGGATCCCTGGGTGGCGCAGCGGTTTGGTGCCTGCCTTTGGCCCAGGGCGCGATCCTGGAGATCCGGGATCGAATCCCACGTCAGGCTCCCGGTACATGGAGCCTGCTTCTCCCTCTGCCTGTGTCTCTGCCCCTCTCTCTCTCTCTCTCTGTGACTATCATAAATAAATAAAAATGTAAAAAAAAATTAAAAAAAATAAAATAAAATAAAAACCTCAACAATAAGAAAACAAACAACCCAATTTAAAAATAGGCAAAATATCTGAGCAGTCACTTCACCAAAGAAAAATACAGATTGCAAATAAATAGATGAAAAGGTGTTCAATGTCCTATGTCATTAGGAAATTGCAAATTAAAACAAGATATTTCTACATACCTATTAAAATGGCTTAAATCCCAAACACTGATAACACCAAATACTGGTAGGAACTCTCGTTCATTGCTCATGGGAATGCAAAATGGTACAGCCACTTTGGAAAACAGTTTGGCAGTCTCTTACAACTCTACATACCCTTACTATGTAACTCAGCAATCATGCTCCTTAGTATTTGCCCAAATGAGTAGAAAACCTACATCCACAAAAAAGCCTGCAAATCAATGTTTATAGAAGTTCCATTTACATAACAGCCAAAACTTGAAAGCAATCAAGGTGTACTTTATTAGGTGCATGGATAAACTGGTATATTCAGACAATATTCAGCACCAAAAAGAAATGAGCTATCAAGCCACAAAGATATTGAGGAAATTAAAAAGCATATTACTAAGTAAAGGAGATCAATATGAAAAGGTTATATATTATATGTTTCCAATTATATGACATTCTGGAAAAGGCAAAGTTATGAAGATGGAAAAAAGTTAGTGGTTTTCAGAGGTTGGGTGAAGGGAGGAACGAGTAAGACAATGAAACTATTCTGTACGATATTATCATGATGGATGCATGCCATTATATATTTGACAAAACCTATAGAACCCACACCACAAAGAGTAAACCCTAATGTAGTGACAATAATGGTAATAGGTGATGAAGTGTAGGTTCACTGAATATAACAAATGTGCCACTCTTGTGCAAAATGTTGATAGAGGGAGAATCTACAAGGGGAGGCCAGAGAGGGAAAGCATAAGAACTCAGCACTTTCCATTCAACTTTTTTTACAGATTTTATTTATTTATTTATTTATTTATTTATTTATTTATTTAGGAGGGAGAGACACAGGGATCGCAACTGATAGCACAAGCGGGAAGGAGAGAGCAGAGAGCCAGATGCAGGGCTCCATCCCAGGACCCTGGGATCATGACTGAGCAGAGAGCCAGATGCAGGGCTCCATCCCAGGACCCTGGGATCATGACCTAAACAGAAGGCAGATGCTCAACTGATTGAGCCCCCTAGGTGCCTCGCCATTCAATTTTTATGTGAACTTGAAAGTAACCTAAAAAAGTCTAATAAAAAAAATTTTTGATACATCCTCTAATATAGATGAACCTTGAAAACATTATGTTCAGTAGAAAAAAAGCTAGACAAAAAAGGACAAATAATGTATGGGTTTACTTATATGAGTACCTAAAATAAGAAAGCCACAGAGACAGAAAAGGCAATAATGGTTACCAAAAGCTAGAGCTAGGAGGTAACAAAAGATTGTTGTTTAATGGGGACAGAATGTTGTTTAATTGAGAGGATGTAAAAGTTCTAGAAATGTATAGTGGTGATAATTGCACAACAGTGTGAAAGCACTTAATACCACTGAGTTAGTCACCTAAAAATTGTTAAAATAGTTAAGTTTATGACATGTGCATTTTATCACAATAAGCAAAGCAAAGAGAGGAAAATCTCTGCTTTTGTATTCTTTAGAAATCTGTGTTTCCAGGGATCCCTGGATGGCTCAGCAGCTTAGCGCCTGCCTTCGGCCCAGGGAGTGGTCCTGGAGTCCCGGGATCGAGTCCCACATCGGGCTCCCTGCTTCTCCCTCTGCCTGTGTTTCTGCCCCACCCCACTCTCTCTGTGTGTCTCTCATGAATAAATAAATAAAATCTTAAAAAAAAAAATCTGTGTTTCCAGTGAAGTTAAGTATGACCAAGTTGAACAATTATGTGAGTAAAGCTGGTGCATAAGAACTGTGGTTTTATCTGACTTGGGATTTGACAAATGATTGCACTTTCTCTTTTACTCAGTCTTTTTGTTCAAAGGTCTAAAATTCTATGTGAAATGTCTTCCCCCGTTAGACAACCCATAACTCTCCTGATAATATTTCACATTAAAACCGGAAAATTCAAAAGAGATCATACTGTGTGAAAGAATACAAGTTGGTCTTGGGAAAACTGAATCCACAGTAATATTTATGAGAGTAGGGATAAAATCATGGTAAATTGGGATGCCTGGGTGGCTCAGTAGTTAAGTGTCTGCCTTCAGCTTAGGGCGTGATCCTAGAGTCCTGGGATCGTGCATGGAGCCTGCTTCTCCCTCTGCCTATGTCTCTGCCTCTGTCTCTCATGAATAAATAAATAAAATCTTTTTAAAAAATTATGGTAAATTATAGACAATATCTTGTGATCTTCTTTTCTTCAAACTAGAACTATCCCCCTTGTTTTGACACATGAAAAAATATTCATACATCCTCAAACAGTACAACTAATTGGAATATTCAAATGTATTAGCTAGCCTCCATTATCGTGAAGTTCTAAGGTATTAAACCATTAGTCAGTAAAATAGTATAGAGACTTTGCTTTGCCTTTGGCTTAAAAAAAATAAACAAACATGCTCCCATCCAACAAAAGCAGCATGTGTATTCTTCTCAAACACACATGGAACATTTACCACGATAGATCATATGTTAAGACACAAGACAACTCTTAATAAATTGAAGAAGATTGACATTATACCAAGCATTGTTTTCTTGGCACAGTGGTACGAAACCAGGCATAAATTACAAAAAGAGGGACGCCTAGGTGGCTCAGGGGTTGGGTGTCTGCCTTCGGTTCAGGGTGTGATCCTGGAATCCTGAGATCGAGCCCTACATAGGGCTCCCTGCATAGAGACTGCTTTTCCCTCTGCCTATGTCTCTGCCTCTCTCTCTGTGTTTCTCATGAATAAATAAATAAAATCTTTTAAAAAAATTACAAAAAGAAAACTGGGAAAGTCACAAATACATGGGGATTAAATGAAATGCTCCTGAACAACCAATGGGTCAGAGAAGAACTGAAAAGGGCAATAAAAAATTTGTATGAAGCCACAAAGACACTGAATAGCCAAAACAATCTTAAGAAGAACAGAAGTATCACATTTCTTGATTTCAAACTGTCTTATAAAGCTATAGTAATCAAAACAGTATGGTATTAGCATAAAAACAGACACAGATCAATGGAATAGAATTGAGAACACAGAAATAAACCCACACATTATGTGGTCACTAAATTTTATGCATAAAAACCAAGAATATGTAATGGGAAAATAATAATCTCTTCAAAAGTGGTGGGAAAAGTGAAATCCACATGCAGAGAAGTAAGAAATAGAAGTACCATATGACAATTTCACTTCTGGTTAAGTACTTTAGGGAAATAAAATAATCTCAAAGACATATTTGCACTCCCATGTTCATTGCAGCTTTATTTATAGCAGCTAAATCTGGAAACAACCTGTGTCAGTTGACAGATGAAAGGATAAAGAAAATGTGGTGTAGGTATGTAATGAAATATTACTTAGCCTTTAAACAGAAGGAAGTCCTGCTTTTGGGAACAGCATGGATAAACCCGGAGGGCATTTTGCTAGGTGAAATAAGTCAGACACGGAAAGACAAGTATTGTATGGTACCGTATTTATATGGAATCCAAAAAATAGTCAAACCATAGAGACAGAGGATAATGGTGGTTGCCAGGGGCTTGGGGTAGATGGGAAAGTGGGGAGAGGCTGGTAAGGGATACAGGTTTTCAGTTCAAGATGAAAATGGTCTGAGGATCTAATGTATAATATGACAACCATAGTTTAAAACACTGTATTCGGACAGCCTGAGTGGCTGAGCGGTTTAGCGCCACCTTCAGCCCAGGGCCTGATCCTGGAGCCCTGAGATCAAGTCCCATGTCGGGCTCCCTACATGGAGCCTGCTTCTCCCTCTGCCTGTGTCTCTGCCTCTCTCTCTCTCTCTCTCTCAGTGTGTCTCATGAATAAATAAATAAAATCTATTAAATAAATAAATAAATAAATAAATAAATAAATCACTGTATTGTATAACTGAAATCTGATAAAAGAATAGAACTTAAATATTCTCCCCCAAAACAGTAACCATTTAAGGTGATGCATGTGTTAACTCAGGGGAAATCCTTTCACACTACATACATGTATTAAATTATTACGTTGTACACTTTAAATATCTAACAATTTTATTTGTGGGTTATATCCAATAAAATTGAGGGGAAAAAAAGAAATAGAACATTTGCTCCTTAGAATAATCCTCTTAGGTAAGCCCTCTTAGGTAAGTCCTCTTACTGTGGACTTTCTCCAGGCAAAGAAATTGGGGCTTAAAGGATGTTAAGCAATTTGCCTGAGATCAGTAGGTAGGAGCAGAGTGAAGAATTGAACCAGGGTCTTACTCCAAAGCTCATACTCTGAATCATTACAGGATTTGCAGGTATATCCATTGTGGTCCGTGTCACAACATGGTATAACTTCTTGCACATACGTCTCTTTTAAAATGAAAAGATGATAACGGACAAATTAACAATGTGTGATTTCCTCTAGTCTTTGACTTTATATGTCCCTTTGCTTGCCCAGCATTAGTTCAATCTAATGCCTAAAATTCTCTTCTATCCTGCTTTCCTCCCCCCAACTTAGCTTTTTTGGCGGGGAAGTATAGTATGTGTGTATTCACAAATCTATCTTTTAGCCTGAGACAGAAGTGATGGAAGAGAAATACCTGGTGCTTCTGACTCAGCGTCATCAACTCAGGAACATCCTCACCAGCATTTGGTGTTATCAGTGTTTTGGATTTGGGCCATTCCAATAGGGGTGTAGTGGTATCTCTTTGTTGTTTTATTTGCAGTTTTCTAATGACATAGGAAGTTGAGCATCTTTGCATATGCTATTTGACATCTGTATTTCTTCTTTGGTAGGGTTCAGGTCTTTGGCTCATTTTTTAATTTTTTAAATTTTTTAATTTTTTTGGCTCATGTTTTAATTGAGTTGTTTACTTCCTTTTTGTTGAGTTTTAAGAGTTCTTTGTATATTTTGCATAATAGTCCATTATCAGGTAGGTCTTTTGCAGAGGTGTTTTCCTAGTCTGTGGTGTGTCTTTTCATTCTTCTAACAGTGCCTTTTGCAGAGCAGAATCTCATTTTAGTGAAGTCCAGTTTATCAACTTTTATATTTTATAGATTGTGCTTTGGGTGCTGAATCTAGAAATTCATGGCCAAACCAAAAGTCACCTAGACTTTCTTCTACGTTACCTTTTAGGAGTTTCATAGTTTTGTGTTTAACACTTCAGTTTTTAAAGTACTATCTCCTACTCTATTTGTCCTAACATCTGAAAACTCCCAGAAAAAAAAAAAAAGTGTTCTGGCCTGGCTTTTCTGGCTAATTATTTTCTACTCTCTTTTATGGATTTAGATTGTCTCAGTCTATAAATCTGTAAAAAGGGAGTATTTTTCCTTGCAACAATTTTCTATTTCCTTTCTGTTAATTGTGTGAATTAAAAACAGAGTGCAGAGGAGCTGCAGATTTGGAGAGAATCATTATGTTTATAATAATGATGAAATGCTTCCTGGCAGAAAGTGACCTGTACTCTAGTCATCTTTAGCACAACTGAAGGATTGACTCTACCAAGGAGTCTATATTTGTCCAGATTCCATTTTCAAGGCTAGGACAGACCAAACTGGGAGCAAAAGCATGTGAGAGCAGAAAAGGTGGAGGAGGACACATCAAGAGGAGGTTTCTGAGTGCAGGAGTTTGAAAGGTCCATGCCCAGGACAGGCCTAAAAAGAGTGTGAAGTTAGGCTTTATGGAAATACATCTCATTATTTGCTTTTGATGCTGTTTTAAACTTCCAATAATACATTTTGTATTTTGAAACATTTGGAAATAGTTCCATTTTCAAATGTAGAAAAATAAATAAAATTCCAAAATTTGAAGACATAATGAGATTGAAAAACAGAAATATTCAACATGTAAAAAATAGAGGGAATAAAATGAACTACTTCTCTTCACTGTCATCACACAGACAAGGAAGGATACTGTGGGAGTGATGAAGCCAGCCAAGTAACAGAGATTTTATTCGACATCTCTGGGCAGTGAAGCCTTTCAAATGTTGATAAAATCTGTAGTTATTGACGATATCCAATATTTCTCATCATCAATGGACACACAGCAGAAATACTGATGCCATTCTTTGAACTTTTTTATATGTGACTTAATACAGGGTCATGTAAACTATACAATTTTGCCTCTTAAAAATTAGAATACATGGCGATAAGGCCAGGATTGGGTCCCTTGCAGAAAACACTCAATTTCCCTTTACTTTTTTCATTCTGATGGAGATTTTCTGTTTGTTTGGTTGGTTGGTTGGTTGGTTGGTTGGTTGGTTGGTTGGTTTGGTTGGTTTTTCTAATCCTCCCTGAAATAAAGACAGTGCTTATGGTGTTAGTTGGAACAGTGGTTAGATTATCTGGAAATGTCATTAATATTTCACACTATGTCACCTGTTTTTAATTTTTCTCCTTATTATATGATGACCAAAGCTAACATTTATAAATGACTATATTATACCAGGCACTATACTGTGCCATTTACATTGATTTTCTTGTTTGATTTTCATAGTAACTGCTAAGATCTTTATTTTCATCCCCATTTTACACACGAAGGAAATGAAGGAAAAATAATTCCCCCCGGGGGTCACCCACTGCTGGGTCAGAATTCACACTCAGGCCATCTGGCTCCAGAGCCAGTGCTCTCTACTGCCTCACGGCAATATCTTCTCATGAGTGGCACAAAACTAAAACTGTGTGCTTATTTCCAGTAAGAAGAGAGTTCCAGCTCTCTAACTGGTTTCCTGCTTTTAGGTTTGCTCCTCTCAAATGTATCCCAGACACAGCTACCGCTGTGGCTTACAAAAATTGAAAGCTACTCCTGTTTTGCCCTGCCTCAAGCCCTTCAAAGCTTCAGCATCCCCCGTAGAATAAGATCTAGTGTCTTGGCAGCTGAGAGCCTCTACGTGAGCAGGTCTCTGCCTCATGTCCCTCAGTGCTCCCTTCCCACAGTTACACGCTGCCACAGGTACACTTTGTTTCTCACGCACACGTTCCATGGTCTCCTATATAGTTTCTGAAACACACAAGCTATTGTTTCTGCATGGGGAGGTCTCCCATGCTAGCCCTCTCTCCATCAGAGAAACACCTCTTGCCTCTCACTGATGAGGGAAACAAAGGCAAGGGATGTAGCTTAAATTAAATCTCCTTACAGCTGGCAGCCCACTGATACCTGAACCATGCAGAGCATGACCTTGGTTAAGGAACTGCCTTACTGACTCTATGTTTTATTAAAGACTAAAAGTAACCTTACCTTAACAGCAGCTAGCCCCTCATGCTCCTGAAAGCCTTGCTTCCAAATCCCATAGAGACTTATGCTATCCCGAACCCCCACTCATGAAAAAAGTGTATAATCAGTTACTCCTCACAACCCAGCTTTTCCTGCTCATGGGTCCTCTCCTTGTGCTGCAATAAAATCACCTTTTTGCACCTTTTGCACCAAGAACTCTTTATTAGCCACTCGCTCATGAACCCCAAAACTCCCAAATTTCATAATCACCAAGAACCCTATGCATACCATACATTCCCCTGAACCTCATACTCCACCGGGGTGAGATGCTCTCTTCTACCCCAGCAGACTGTCCCCTAGAATTGTGTTTTGGTCGCTGTGGTATAGCCTTAATACAGGCGCCAGCCTCTCCCAGGAGACTACAGGTTCTTTGAAGGCAGGATTGGCCTCATCACTTTGAATACCATCTGAACATTGGATAATGAAGGAATGAGACTGATGCAGGCAGGTGGAAAAGTGACCCAGTGATCAGCCTGGTCCTTGAACTGGGTTCTGAGGCTTTCAACTTGAGTCACTGGCCTTAAGAGGGAAGCTCGGTAGCCCCACACCTCCCCTGCGCCAAGCCTGAAGCCTGAAACTCCTAAACGCTCACCGATCCTCATTCATGTTTTCAGCTCCTGAGCAGCTTGCTATAGATGGGGCTTGATATGTAATAAAGCTGAGCATTCTGATCTCAAAACAGGACCGGGGTTCAGAAACGCACAGATCTTGGCGCTGAGTCAGTGTTAATGAAACTCCTTAATTGCACCATGCTTTCTTCAGAAAAGCTTTAACTGAAAATGCCCATGTTTTATTTCACATCGTGGCCTTGCACATAACTGCCAAGTCATAAGTTTTAATGCAACAGGCTCCCTGTTTCAATCCAAAGCAGTCCAGTAAGAAACAAAACAGCCACGTTTTGTAAGGCACGGAGTTACTTTTCTCTCCAGTTCTTTTTAGAATAATGTGTGATCTAATGACACTTTTTCCTTTTTTTGCAGACCTAACACTGCTCATTTATTTCTTGGTCTTAATAAGTCACTTGCTTCAGTGTGTCACTTTTCCCAAAGAGAAGAGAAGCCCATAATAGAACTGTCATGATAACTTAAAAATAAAGGCCAAGAAAGTAATTTTTAGAGACAAAATCCTGCTATTTTAAGTTGACATCAACATCACGGTATTGACATTAACCCAGATGACTTTAATTTCAACTCATTCTTTCAATAAGAAGTATTGAGTCTCTACATTTATAATATCACTCTAAAATAGATTGAAAGGCTTGTTGTCAAGGAACTTGCAAAATAATCTTTTAAGCTTGTACACATGAATATCTCCTGATTTGTATTGAATAAAGATAATTTGTAGAACTGGAGTGTTTACTCATCTTCCTTTGTATCCATCAGAGGAAAAAACTCAACCCTCTGGAGAGGAGAAAACAAATCACAAAACATAGAATAATAAAGCTGGAAGGAGAAATAAAGACCACAGTAACTCAGCCGTCCTCAAGATATAGTCTGGAACCCAGGTATCCCCTGACGTTATGGCAAAGGTCCCATAGCAAAAAAAAAAAAAAAAAAAAAAAAAAAAAGGTCAGGCTGTTTAGTATACATTTTCGTTATTTTATCACAATACAGTCTCAAATGAGAAATGTCATATTCAAACATCAGTGGAAAAAGGTATATAAGAGTTTTTGTTTTTTTTGTTTTTTTTGTTTTTTTTTTAGATTTTATCCATCCATTCATGAGAGACACAGAGAGAGAGGGGCAGAGATGTAGGCAGAGGGAGAATTAGACTCCCTGTGAGGAGATCAATGTGAGGCTCACTCCATCCCAGGACCCCAGGGATCATAACCTGAGCCAAAGGCAGATGCTCAACCACTGAGCCACCAGGTGCCCAAGAGCCAGACTTTTTTTTTTTTTTTTGAGCCTGACTTTTAAATAAAATTTTAAATTAATCCCTCAGTTAGATTAGCCATCTCTCTCTTCTCTTGTTTGTGAAATAAGAAAAGTTGTTAGATCATTTTCAAATATAGCAACTATGACAAATCCATGGATGTAGAAATACATTTTTTCTCACATTTACATAAACTGGTGCACACACACGCACACACATGCAGTATTTCAGGCAAAGATCCTACTACCATTCTCCACTGCCGTCAATTTGGGAGTTTCTTTCCTAACTAAAATTTACCCCAATTATTTTTTGTTTTCTCAGCTTAAAGTGGGGATAATGATAGTGCTTACTTCTTAGGGTTGTTGCATGAATTAAATGAATAAATACACAAAAAATACTTATAATAATGTGGCACACAGCAGGTGTTATTTAAGGATTAGCTATTATTTCTCATCCAAGAGATATTTTTCAAAGCTAGACACTTCCTCTAATTTATGTCCACAACTCAAATGGCATGAAAGCCTGGGCTGTAGGAAATAAAACCAAGCCTGCCAATAACAAATGGGAGTTCATGTGGTATTTAAAAGCTCATCTTTGTAAAAAGATGATTATATACGGAGGCTAGGGATATTTAGGTTGAATTTTAAATGTGTGTGAGGAACAGAATTCATTATCTTGGGCAGTGAGGACAACCCTTTTGTGTTGCTCTGAAAATGAAGATGTGTGCTCTATAGAAGGTATTCTAATACCCTACGTGGCTTTGATTCAGTTAAGCCAATTGGAGGCATACAAAGAAATTGGAAGATGGGGAATAGACAAAGAACAAAGTGAAGTGCAGAATAAAAAGAGAGAGAGAAAAAGAGAGGAAATGGAACTAGCTAGGTGGGCAGAGATGTATGGAGATGGTACCGTAGGAGAGGAAGAGCAAATCAGCAAACAGGAGACAAAGAGGTTAGGAAACAGAAAACTGAGAGTCAGAGAGAGAGCAGAACTTGTGGACAGCAGGTGGAATGAGGACATGGAGCATGGGAAATGGGGATCTGAACTCACACAGGCTAAGAACAGGCTGACAGCAGGTCCTAACTTAGAAGCAAGAGGAGAGAGCAGGTGGGATTGCTTAATCACAATATCTGAGTAATCATGGCACCCACAATGGGATCACTGACTGCTTCCCAACATGCTGAAATTGCTGGAACTGTTGGAAACTTTAACATGTTAGATTCTCTTACTAGTATCTACCTTATACCACAATATCCATACATAGGAGTAAAATGCAATTGTGCATCAGAATCATTGTTGCCTCTTATTTAATAACAGCTGGCAGAAACAGAGCCTAGCCGTATGCCCAGGGCAGAAGTAAGGGGAATACAATGGAAATAGAGAAATAGGGGCTGAATTGATTGTCATTCACAAGATGGGGGGAAAGATGAATGAATATGAAAAATAATTAATCTAAATATATTTCTTCCTTCTCTATTAGAAAGATGGTGACACTGTTCACTAAGAAGGTGATACAGAAGGAAGAGTAGGTCTGGGAGAAGACAAAGGGGAGTTTGATGTGAACATGAAATATTTTAACATCAGGCAAGAGGTATGAATAAGGGTATCATCAGAGGATTGTTACAATCTCATGCAGAGAATCCAAAAATCCATTGGAACAGTTGAGACCATATGGCCAGCACCAAACTTAAACCTTTGTCTTGGAAGAATTAGGCTGGCAATGAGATCAACATGACATGCGTTGTATGGGAGGCTGTAAACCTCTGAGTGGCCTCCATGCCCAGAGCTCCCTCTGGAGAAAAGTTGCAGCAGGTGAATCTTATATTTGTGAAGTCACAAAGCCTTAGCTAATGTGACACTGCTGCCTTGATCTTAATCATAGTCAGTCATAAGGAGCTGGTGCCCAAGCCAAAAGCAAGAGTAGATATGGGTTAAGGAGGTCAACTACCAGAAAGGTGTTTCAGCACCAAATTCCAGTCCAGAGAGGTGTTTCAGCACCAAATTCCAGTCTTAAGGTCCTTTTATATAAGAAGGTGACAAAAATGTCCTTAGTCCAATCTACTGGAAGTAAGTGGTATTCAGAAAAAACAGCAGGGTTAAAAGATGCCTGTGTTGAGGGAACAATAAAATAACTGGAGCGGTTGAGGAGCTATTGTATCTTGTTTAGCAATGAGCTGTTCCTTCCACTCTCCCTGACACCTGCTATATGCACCATCTGGCCTCAGATGCCCTGGGACTCAGCTGAAATCCATAGCAGATAAGGTGGGTTTTGATGAGTTCTCATTTTTTGGCAATTCTCAGAAACCCCCACCTATTTTACAGAACATGGGCAGTTCCCTTCCATGCAACCTAAAAGACTATGGGCAACGTAAGGACCAATGCACTGGGGGAGCCAGAGGACCCAAGTTTGAGAGAAAGCTCATGTCAGAAACCAGAATCCCATAGCCAAGTATGTTAGAACACAGCCAAAGTATAGGAACATAACCGAGTCATGAGTCACAACAGGAATCAGACTGGGAAGACTAATAATGGGGAATGTAAGGAGGGGCACCAACAAAATTCTTTCAACTGTGACTTGGACAAGCCGCTTCTCCGTGCTTCATGTTTTTGGATCTGGAAAATGGGAACAATTGTAGTCCCTTCTGCATAGGTTTTTCTTTTAAGATTTAATTTATTGATTCATGAGAGACACACAGAGAGGCAGAGACAGCAGAGGGAGAAGCAGGCTCCCTCTGGGGAGTCTAATGTGGGATTCGATCGTAGGACCCAGGGATCATGCCCTGAGCCAAATGCAGAGGCTTAACCACAGGTGCCCTCTCTGCACAGATTGTTATGATGACTAAATATGTTAAATGTGTGATGTCCTTAGAGCTGTGAACACAGTAAACATGTAACTGGCTGTTAAAAAATAAAATAAACTGCTTGCTTAACAAACAAAAAAAAAAGTGTCTTGTATCAGCCCGTTTATCCCTTTAGAGGAGTCTTAGACACCATGTTGCTTCTGACACACATCATAGCAAAGTTAGCCAAATGCCAAATGTACACTGAGATTAAGAAATTTCTCTCTTGAACTTGTGGTTAAGCTTTCTCAATTTGGTTTATTTAATAATTGTACCTAGGACTCTCAATATATGTATTCTGGGTTAAGTGAACTTGGAAAAATGACAAGTTGTGCTGACACTGGATCTTTCATTCTGAAAACCTTCAGAAGGAAGGTGGAAGAGAAAAATATGTAGGGAAATATTATGTAAAGAGGGACAAAAATGTCATTGTAGAGAGAAAAATATCATTCTGGTCTGGTGTTGTTCCTAAAAAAGACACCAATCAACAGTAAAAGAATATAATCCAAAGTGAAGAAACAACTATTATTATTATCAATTGCTATGCATTTGTTATGTTTTTTATTTCCATAGTCTAATTTTACATTTGATAATAAGCATCTCCTTTGAGTTTCCCTACAAGCTATATAATTTCTGATTCTAAAATATACATGCAATCATCCAATACAATTTTTTAAAAGATTTATTTATTTATTATAGGGGGAGAGAGAAAGAGTGAGTGCATGGGGTGGAGGAAGAGCAGAGGGAGAAGGATTCTTAAGCAGACTCCATGCGGAGCGTGAAGCCTGAGGCAGGGCTTGATCTCACAACCCGAGGATCATGACCTGAGCTGAAATCAAGAGTCGGTCCCTTAACTGACCGCGCCACCCAGGCACCCCTCATTTGATACAATTTTTACTTAGCCAGAAAACTAAAGGGCAATTTCCATTGAGAAGCTACTCTAGTTTATGTAGTATACTGTTCATTGTTGCATACATGTTTTTCTTATTTAATTCTCGTGACAAGTTTATTGGGTTAACATTATCATCCCCATTTTTACAGGTGAGAAAGGAATGAGAGCAAGGGTAAAAACAAAGCAAGCAAGCAAGCAATAGAGAAAGAAAAAGAGACAAGCTAGAACTGTTGACTTCTATTGTAATATTGCATCTGGAAGATTATACTACATTTTAAAAACCTTTTTGTCCACATTTTTATAAATGATGAATTCTACACTAACAATGAAATAAACGAAATAATGCAGTGTTTTGTTTTGAATTTCACATTTGTCCTTTGATTTCAGGCATTTGTCTTCTAAAAACCTTCCAGGGAGTATTTTCTCTGTTTAACCCTGGTAAATATTTGATTTGTGACATTTTTTCTTCCTGCTGGACTCTTAGAATCATCCAAGAATGAAGGCACAGAATTGCTCAAGCTTAAGGATTTAATGCTGCATTTGAATGTGGTTCCATTCTAACCAACTTGAAGCCTGTTGATTTAAGGTTTAATAAGAAGTCATATGGGACATGTGCCTTCTTGTTTAAAAACACTCAGGGCTTTTGATGATGCCACTATTCCATTACAACCAGATACTTTACTGAAGCAACAAAAAGAGGAAGAGGAAGAGTTATCTAATTTTTAACCTTTTTCTTTATCTTTCCAGATTTAGTTGAGTGATATCCTTGCTTTTTAAGGATCTAAGTGTAACTATTGCGAAGAACTTCTCCTTTACCAAGTATACTCAGTAAAAAAAAGTTTCAAACTTCTTTGTTCAACAAAGTAAAAATGGTCACTGGAAATATCATCAAAATTATTGTCCTCTCAAATTATCTTTCTTTGATGCTTCTTTGGTTAAGCCATCTAAAGGCACTAACAAAATACAATCCCTACTGCAGAAAGTTATCAACTGATAAATTATATTAAGGTTTTTTGTTGAAATAAAAGTAAATGAAATCTACCTAACTTGAGCAAAATAATAATAATAAATAACTTTACAGGGATACTGTAACATTTATTGCAATCCAGGAAAGAATAAACAGGCCTTGAGAACAGGAACTCAGGAAGCTCTGGGACCCAATAGCAGAAATTCATGGAATTTCTAGAATGCAGTCTGGAATTAGTAAGCTTCCAGAAACTTTCAAAATCTATGTCTTTTGGGTCAAAGATTCCAAATTTCTGGAAAGAAAAATGTGGTTGGTCTAGCCAAGGTCAGAGTCAGTTCCAACTACAACAGCAGGGTCTTAAAATCCGGCTTAAAACACTTGCATGTCACCGTTGTACTTCCCATCAAGTCCAAATATCCTACCAGGAACTCCAGGGCCTTCTATCATCTGAGGCCTACCCATTCTCCAAATTCAACTCAAACTACAGACCCACATGCTCAATACCCTTCTCCTCTGAAATCTTTACATGTTCTCTTGCCTAAAACTTTCCCCACTACTCTTTCTCGTTTCTTAAGTATCAATCTAAATGTCATTTGACGGAGTTGTTTGAACCTCTGCATCTAAACCAGGTCTCCCCTGTTATTTTCTCCCATAGAGTTCTCTTCTGTTCTTTTATAGTACTTACCAAAATTTGTAAATGGATATTTACTTTGGAATTTGTTTAATCTCTGTCTTCTATCATCTCTAACTATAATCTATAAGAGGGCAGGGATTTTAATTCTTTTGTCCCAGTTTCAAAACTGAGACAGTATCTGATACCTCGCAAATGATCCATGAGTATTTGTGAACGAATGAATGATGGTTGATGGAGGATCACCCTTATGTTTCAGGGGCAGTTCTCAAAGGGAGAAACTGGGCATCACCTTGCCCAGTGTGCAGCACCTGAACATGAAGACAACTGATTGATTGAGAATTTGAGGTGAAATGGGCAGAATGTTTACCCAAAAATGATTCATATTTAATATTTTGTGAAATCCAAGTAATTTTTTTACTTTGAATAGCTATTTTTTCTTTTAAAGAAAAGCAAAATTTGGCAATATTTATTTGGGGAAATGTAGATAGAGAGAGGATTCCTTTTGACTTACATGTGCCCAGCACTATAGTTCAGTGGCCAGAGTAATACGAAAGAAGTATGGGGGTGAAGAAAATAATCAAAAATAATATATTTTTCACTCCTGACCAGTGAGGCAGGGGTTGCACTGGACCAAAGGCTGAAGCTTGGCCATCTAGCATTCCAAGCAACATTGTTTCCTCTAAGCATCCCTTTTATTCTGCATTCCATCCTGGGTGGGCCTGAACCTGAGAGTGCAGCTTCTCCTGTATCAGCTGCTGGCAGTGCCCTGCACCCAGGCCAGTTAAAGTTTTCTTGGAATCTTGGCCCCTTCCTTTCACTGGGATCCCTGCCCAGCACCTTCCTATAGAGACAACTTAGACAAGAACAGAAAAAAAAAAAAAGAAAAAGAAATAAAGAAATAGGAAGGAAGGAAGGAAGGAAGGAAGGAAGGAAGGAAGGAAGGAAGGAAGGAAGAAAAGAGGAAAACACACCATTTTAAGGAATCTGGAATTCCTTCCTCCTTCCGAGCTAGGTGCCTCTCCACCTTCATTGGCTCCTTTGTCCTGTCATGCTCAACTGCTTTTGCTTTCTGTCTGGACACCTGATCAAAGGACTAAGGTCTCCACTGCAGCCTGGTTTTAGGTCTTTTTTTTTTTTATTTTTATTTATTTATGATAGTCACAGAGAGAGAGAGAGAGAGAGAGAGAGGCAGAGACACAGGCAGAGGGAGAAGCAGGCTCCATGCACCGGGAGCCCGATGTGGGATTCGATCCCGGGTCTCCAGGATCGCGCCCTAGGCCAAAGGCAGGCACTAAACTGCTGCGCCACCCAGGGATCCCTGGTTTTAGGTCTTAAGAAAGAATCTTTCACAGCACTGCTGATGTAAATTACAGTTTTTCTCTCTAGGACCCTTCCCAAAATATGCAACTTTTTTGGTGGGAAGAGAGATTGTCCTGTTGACTTCAACCCATCTCCTGAGGCCTGTGGCAATAAACCTTTAGGTACTTAAAGTTATACAGAAAATAGAATAAAATTAATACCAAACTTGAAAAAATACATCTTTGAGTACTTGAAATTCGTAAGAGCATGAAACAGTAATTATTAAGCAAACACCTGAGAACTTAGCTTCAATTTTCCTGCTTAGAAAAGGTAGTAAAGGGAATACTGTAGAAAATTGTGTGGATATGCCTTTAATAGCCTGCCTGGTCCTAAGTTATGGAGGACAAAAGGTGATGACTTAAATTGGTGCCCACTTAACCAACTGGAAATCTAGGCCTGAGAAATTCAAGCCCAGATCAGAATATATTCACTGCAACCTGTTGCAATCTTTAATAGCACACATTGGTGGGGGACCAGACTGTTTATCCTTCCTCCTCATGCCTATTTTCAAACTCTAACATATTATGAGGTTATTAGGAGTGGGCTTCCTGAATCCCTGCTGTACCACATCCCCAAGGAATTCAAGTGCTTAGAGGGTCACATAAGCAGAGTTCGTGCTTTGACCACGAATCATAGTCACCCAAACCATCAAACCTCTACAAGAATGAGACCAGTGGTCTTCTTCCACCAAAGCCTACCTAAACCATCGTGGATGAAAACAACACTGCCTGCGACCGCAACAATAAGAAAAGCAAAACTGAAGATGACGGAAGAGTAGGGTCCCCAAATCACCTGTCTCCACCAAATTACCTAGAAAACCTTCAAATTATCCTGAAAATCTATGAATTCGGCCTGAGAATTAAAGAGAGACCAGCTGGAAAGCTACAGTGAGAAGAGCTCGCGCATCTATCAAGGTAGGAAGACGGGGAAAAAGAAGTAAAGAAACAAAGGCCTCCGAGGGGGAGGGGCCCGCGAGGAGCCGGGCTGAGGCCGGGGCGAGTGTCCCCAGGACAGGAGAGCCCCGTCCCGGAGACGCAGGAGCTGCACCGACCTTCCCGGGCGGAAAGGGGCTCGCGGGGAGGTGGAGCAGGACCCAGGAGGGCGGGGATGCCCTCGGGCTCCCGGGACAGTAACAGGCACCTGCGCCCCGGGACAGTGCGCCGAGCTCCCTAAGGGCTGCAGCGCGCACGGCGGGGCCCGGAGCAGCTCGGGGGGGCTCGGGGGGGGGCTCGGCGGAGGGGGCTGCGGGCGGGAGCAGCTCGGGGGGCTCGGGGGCGGCTCCGCGGAGGGGGCTGCGGGGCGGGAGCAGCTGGGGGGGCTCGGGGGCGGCTCCGCGGAGGGGGCTGCGGGGCGGGAGCGCGAATCCACCAGCGCAGGCTTCGGAGCACAGGGCGCCGGGACACAGCCCAGGATCCGGCCTCCCCCGGGACAGGCAGAGGCCAGGAGGGCCCAGGACAGCGAGGACGCTCCTGCCCCAGCTGAGCAGATCAGCGGCCCCGCCCGGAGCCTCCAGGCCCTGCAGACGGAGAGCTCCGGAGTTCCTGCGGGGGCTGACTCCAGGGCTGCAGAGCAGCCGCGGCCACTGTGGCTGTTCCTCCTGGGGCCTCACGGGGTGAACAACCCCCACTGAGCCCTGCACCAGGCAGGGGCACAGCAGCTCCCCGAGTGCTAACACCTGAAAATCAGCACAACAGGCCCCTCCCCCAGAACACCAGCTGGACGGACAAGTTCCAGGAGAAGCCAAGGGACTTAAAGTACACAGAATCACTAACCCCGTGGTTCTTTTTGTTTTGTTTTGTTTTGTTTTGCTTTTTGATTTGTTTCCTTCCCCCACCCCCTTTTCTTCTCCTTTCTTTTTCTTCTCTCTTTTTCTTCTTTTTTTTTTTTTTCGTTTTTTTTCTTCCTTTTTTTTTCTCTTTCTCTTTTCTTTCCTTCTTTCTCTCCTCTCTTTTTCTCCTTTTCCCAATACAACTTGCTTTTGGCCACTCTGCACTGAGCAAAATGACTAGAAGGAAAACCTCACCTCAAAAGAAAGAATCAGAAACAGTCCTCTCTCCCACAGAGTTACAAAATCTGGATTACAATTCAATGTCAGAAAGCCAATTCAGAAGCACTATTATACAGCTACTGGTGGCTCTAGAAAAAAGCATAAAGGACTCAAGAGACTTCATGACTGCAGAATTTAGATCCAATCGGGCAGAAATTAAAAATCAATTGAATGAGATGCAATCCAATCTAGAAGTCCTAACGACGAGGGTTAATGAGGTGGAAGAACGAGTGAGTGACATAGAAGACAAGTTGATAGCAAAGAGGGAAACTGAGGAAAAAAGAGACAAACAATTAAAAGACCATGAAGATAGATTAAGGGAAATAAACGACAGCCTGAGGAAGAAAAACCTATGTTTAATTGGTGTTCCCGAGGGCGCCAAAAGGGACAGAGGGCCAGAATATGTATTTGAACAAATTCTAGCTGAAAACTTTCCTAATCTGGGAAGGGAAACAGGCATTCAGATCCAGGAAATAGAGAGATCCCCCCCTAAAATCAGTAAAAACCGTTCAACACCTCGACATTTAATAGTGAAGCTTGCAAATTCCAAAGATAAAGAGAAGATCCTTAAAGCAGCAAGAGACAAGAAATCCCTGACTTTTATGGGGAGAAGTATTAGGGTAACAGCACACCTCTCCACAGAGACCTGGCAGGCCAGAAAGGGCTGGCAGGATATATTCAGGGTCCCTAAATGAGAAGAACATGCAACCAAGAATCCTTTATCCAGCAAGGCTCTCATTCAAAATAGAAGGAGAGATAAAGAGCTTCCAAGACAGGCAGCAACTAAAAGAATATGTGACCTCCAAACCAGCTCTGCAAGAAATTTTAAGGGGGACTCTTAAAATTCCCCTTTAAGAAGAAGTTCAGTGGAACATTCCACAAAAACAAGGACTGAATAGATATCATGATGACACTAAACTCATATCTCTCAATAGTAACTCTGAATGTGAACGGGCTTAATGACCCCATCAAAAGGCGCAGGGTTTCAGACTGGATAAAAAAGCAGGACCCATCTATTTGCTGTCTACAAGAGACTCATTTTAGACAGAAGGACACCTACAGCCTGAAAATAAAAGGTTGGAGAACCATTTACCATTCGAATGGTCCTCAAAAGAAAGCAGGGGTAGCCATCCTTATATCAGATAAACTAAAATTTACCCCAAAGACTGTAGTGAGAGATGAAGAGGGACACTATATCATACTTAAAGGATCTATTCAACAAGAGGACTTAACAATCCTCAATATATATGCCCCGAATGTGGGAGCTGCCAAATATATAAATCAATCATTAACCAAAGTGAAGAAATACTTAGATAATAATACACTTATACTTGGTGACTTCAATCTAGCTCTTTCTATACTCGATAGGTCTTCTAAGCACAACATCTCCAAAGAAACGAGAGCTTTAAATGATACACTGGACCAGATGGATTTCACAGATATCTACAGAACTTTACATCCAAACTCAACTGAATACACATTCTTCTCAAGTGCACATGGAACTTTCTCCAGAATAGACCACATATTGGGTCACAAATCGGGTCTGAACCGATACCAAAAGATTGGGATTGTCCCCTGCATATTCTCAGACCATAATGCCTTGAAATTAGAACTAAATCACAACAAGAAGTTTGGAAGGACCTCAAACACGTGGAGGTTAAGGACCATCCTGCTAAAAGATGAAAGGGTCAACCAGGAAATTAAGGAAGAATTAAAAAGATTCATGGAAACTAATGAGAATGAAGATACAACCGTTCAAAATCTTTGGGATGCAGCAAAAGCAGTCCTAAGGGGGAAATACATCGCAATACAAGCATCCATTCAAAAACTGGAAAGAACTCAAATACAAAAGCTAACCTTACACATAAAGGAGCTAGAGAAAAAACAGCAAATAGATCCTACACCCAAGAGAAGAAGGGAGTTAATAAAGATTAGAGCAGAACTCAACGAAATCGAGACCAGAAGAACTGTGGAACAGATCAACAGAACCAGGAGTTGGTTCTTTGAAAGAATTAATAAGATAGATAAACCATTAGCCAGCCTTATTAAAAAGAAGAGAGAGAAGACTCAAATTAATAAAATCATGAATGAGAAAGGAGAGATCACTACCAACACCAAGGAAATACAAACGATTTTAAAAACATATTATGAACCGCTATATGCCAATAAATTAGGCAATCTAGAAGAAATGGACGCATTCCTGGAAAGCCACAAACTACCAAAACTGGAACAGGAAGAAATAGAAAACCTTAACAGGCCAATAACCAGGGAGGAAATTGAAGCAGTCATCAAAAACCTCCCAAGACACAAGAGTTCAGGGCCAGATGGCTTCCCAGGGGAATTTTATCAAACGTTTAAAGAAGAAACCATACCTATTCTCCTAAAGCTGTTTGGAAAGATAGAAAGAGATGGAGTACTTCCAAATTCGTTCTATGAGGCCAGCATCACCTTAATTCCAAAACCAGACAAAGACCCCACCAAAAAGGAGAATTACAGACCAATATCCCTGATGAACGTGGATGCAAAAATTCTCAACAAGATACTGGCCAATAGGATCCAACAGTACATTAAGAAAATTATTCACCATGACCAAGTAGGATTTATCCCTGGGACACAAGGCTGGTTCAACACCCGTAAAACAATCAATGTGATTCATCATATCAGCAAGGGAAAACCAAGAACCATATGATCCTCTCATTAGATGCAGAGAAAGCATTTGACAAAATACAGCATCCGTTCCTGATCAAAACTCTTCAGAGTGTAGGGATAGAGGGAACATTCCTCCACATCTTAAAAGCCATCTATGAAAAGCCCACAGCAAATATCATTCTCAATGGGGAAGCACTGGGAGCCTTTCCGCTAAGATCAGGAACAAGACAGGGATGTCCACTCTCACCACTGCTGTTCAACATAGTACTGGAAGTCCTCGCCTCAGCAATCAGACCACAAAAAGACATTAAAGGCATTCAAATTGGCAAAGAAGAAGTCAAACTCTCCCTCTTCGCCGATGACATGATACTCTACATAGAAAACCCAAAAGTCTCCACCCCAAGATTGCTAGAACTCATACAGCAATTCGGTAGCATGGCAGGATACAAAATCAATGCCCAGAAATCAGTGGCATTTCTATACACTAACAATGAGACTGAAGAAAGAGAAATTAAGGAGTCAATCCCATTTACAATTGCACCCAAAAGCATAAGATACCTAGGAATAAACCTAACCAAAGATGTAAAGGATCTATACCCTCAAAACTGTAGAACACTTCTGAAAGAAATTGAGGAAGACACAAAGAGATGGAAAAATATTCCATGCTCATGGATTGGCAGAATTAATATTGTGAAAATGTCAATGTTACCCAGGGCAATTTACACGTTTAATGCAATCCCTATCAAAATACCATGGACTTTCTTTAGAGAGTTAGAACAAATAATTTTAAGATTTGTGTGGAATCAGAAAAGACCCCGAATAGCCAGGGGAATTTTAAAAAAGAAAACCATATCTGGGGGCATCACAATGCCAGATTTCAGGTTGTACTACAAAGCTGTGGTCATCAAGACAGTGTGGTACTGGCACAAAAACAGACACATAGATCAGTGGAACAGAATAGAGAACCCAGAAGTGGACCCTGAACTTTATGGTCAACTAATATTCGATAAAGGAGGAAAGACTATCCATTGGAAGAAAGACAGTCTCTTCAATAAATGGTGCTGGGAAAATTGGACATCCACATGCAGAAGAATGAAACTAGACCACTCTCTTGCACCATACACAACGATGAACTCAAAATGGATGAAAGATCTAAATGTGAGACAAGATTCCATCAAAATCCTAGAGAAGAACACAGGCAACACCCTTTTTGAACTCGGCCACAGTAACTTCTTGCAAGATACATCCACGAAGGCAAAAGAAACAAAAGCAAAAATGAACTATTGGGACTTCATCAAGATAAGCTTTTGCACAGCAAAGGATACAGTCAACAAAACTCAAAGACAACCTACAGAATGGGAGAAGATATTTGCAAATGACATATCAGGTAAAGGGCTAGTTTCCAAGATCTATAAAGAACTTATTAAACTCAACACCAAAGAAACAAACAATCCAATCATGAAATGGGCAAAAGACATGAAGAGAAATCTCACAGAGGAAGACATAGACATGGCCAACATGCATATGAGAAAATGCTCCGCATCACTTGCCATCAGGGAAATACAAATCAAAACCACAATGAGATACCACCTCACACCAGTGAGAATGGGGAAAATTAACAAGGCAGGAAACCACAAATGTTGGAGAGGATGCGGAGAAAAGGGAACCCTCTTACACTGTTGGTGGGAATGTGAACTGGTGCAGCCACTCTGGAAAACTGTGTGGAGGTTCCTCAAAGAGTTAAAAATAGACCTGCCCTACGACCCAGCAATCGCACTGTTGGGGATTTACCCCAAAGATACAGATGCAGTGAAACGCCGGGACACCTGCACCCCGATGTTTATAGCAGCAATGGCCACGATAGCCAAACTGTGGAAGGAGCCTCGGTGTCCAACGAAAGATGAATGGATAAAGAAGATGTGGTTTATGTATACAATGGAATATTACTCAGCTATTAGAAATGACAAATACCCACCATTTGCTTCAACGTGGATGGAACTGGAGGGTATTACGCTGAGTGAAGTAAGTCAGTCAGAGAAGGACAAACACTATATGTTCTCATTCATTTGGGGAATATAAATAATAGTGAAAGGGAATATAAGGGAAGGGAGAAGAAATGTGTGGGAAATATCAGAAAGGGAGACAGAACGTAAAGACTGCTAACTCTGGGAAACGAACTAGGGGTTGTGGAAGGGGAGGAGGGCGGGGGGTGGGAGTGAATGGGTGACGGGCACTGGGGGTTATTCTGTATGTTAGTAAATTGAACACCAATAAAAAAAAAATTAAAAAAAAAGAAGAGTTAAAAAAAAAGAAAAGCAAAACTTATATTAACATTGTACCTATTCTCTTGAGATTATTGTACAATAATCTGGGCCCAAATTTATGTCTAGATTCTATCTGACTAAGGCTCTTCTTTGAGCTGGATTCAAAGCCTGGTAAACACCCCTTGTCCTTACCTTTCCTCTGTCCCATCTACCACTTCTCAGATTCCCAACATAATGATTTAAGATTTTATGTCTTAAGGCCTAAGGCCTCCTCTCCTCATTTCTCTTTTACTTATACAATCTAAAAGTGGTCTTGTAGCCAGGCTAGGGAGTCTCCTTCCCTAAGATCTGCATTCCAGAGGGCTCCATCTATCCATACACATGCGTGCATACACACATATTCAAATGCATGATGTTGCTGTCACTGAGGCCCAGCAGTCATTAGTGGCACAGATGAGACACAATCCCAAACATCAACTCTCTTGATTAATGTCATTCAGGTCTCAGAAGGCGCTAGCTCTCCAGCCATTTGTCTTCAAAACACATCTGAATGCCATGAAGGTTTGGGGTTGGGCCATTGCTGGCATCAGTGAGGACTATTGCTTTGGAATGTGAAGAAGAGTTGAGTGGCAGAGCACTTCGATAACAGAAAAGACAAAATTACTAATATCAAATCCTGCTTCTCAGGTACTATGAATACAATACATTCTTGCATCGTAAAGTGTCTTTTCCTAGTAGTGCAGAAAGTGAAGTGCCCTGCTCCTCTTTGTGTTCCAATTTCTGATTGGGAATTAATGCACTATTAGCAACAGTTGCTTTTCACGGTTCAGGAACATTTTGCCATAGTAAACAATTCATACTCCTCTTAAGTTTGTATATATGTAGGGGCTCAGAGGGGTGCGTGGTCTCCTGGGGAGGCCAGCTCTGCGGGGTCTCCATCCACACCTGAGTGAGGTTTTGAGGTTCCTGTACATCACCTTGGCGGTCCACCCCTGTGCAGCAGGAGCTTTGAAAGACTGAAATGACTGGGGAGATTCCAGGATATGGTTGGCAACCTCCTCTTCCTCCCCACAAAGTGTGGTTTGAGATGGAGGAAGTGGCTGTTTTATTCCAATAAAAATAAGTATAAATTGCAAACCACATTGTATATATGGAGATCTGAATGTAATACCATGAAGCATGTTACTCGCTTGATCTTTTCTTTCTTACATTGACAACTGCAGGAACACGGAACGCTAGAATTGATCATTCAATCAGTATAAAAATTCATAATAATATGTGTTAGCTTTTTTCAAAACAGTAAAATAAATATTACCTTATTTGAATAATTTTCCTTTAAAACTTTGATATTCAATAATTTAATTCTTCAGTTTGACTTTATTTTTAAAAGGATTTTATTTATTTATTTCAGAGAGAGAGAGAGAGAGAGAGTGAGCACAAGTGAGGGGAGGGGCAAAGAGAGAGGGAGAAGGAGACTTCCTGCTGAGTGCTGTGCCTGAAGCAGGACTCCATCCCAGGACCCTGAGACTGTGACCTGAGCCCAAGTCAGATATTTACCCAACTGAGCCACCCAGGTCCCTCATAGTTTGACTTTATTTTAATAGATAGTTTAAATGTTTTGGTAAAAAACATTAAAAATACTTTTATTTTTTCAAATTTTCCATTTAATTAATCCACATTTTTAAAATGCCAAGTTCATCTCTTTTAAATATAATCTCAATGTATTCTTTAATCCTTTTAATTCTAATCTAAATTAGTATACAAATTATGCTATTGTCTTGATCTTAATAATATAACTAGCAATTTCTTTAAATGCAAGCAAGAAAAATCCATTTGTGGGAATAAATAAGAAATAATTTGTGAGTTATGTATACCTTTATTTTATTACTCACCCAAACTTTATCAACCTATCAAATGAACATTCAGATATGCACAATAAGTTATCTTGATACTTTGGCAACTTTTCATCACACTAAAGTCCTAGCTTTAGGTATGCTATTGTTTTGTAATTCGAAAGTATATTTGTCAAGGTGGGAGAATAGAACTGACCTTATATAGCACTTTGTTAGCTTGAATTGTGTTTTAAATATCTCAATTATTGAAGTTAGTCAATATTTACTTAAACTCCATTTGACTCTTGCATCAGACCTCTTAATACTTAAAGGTAGATGTGGACTGGTTTCCTTTTCAGAATCCTTTGGTTTTGTTTTTAAAGATTTATTTTAGAGAGAAAAACTCAGAGGGGAGGGGTAGAGGGAAAGAATCTCAAGCAGACTCCCTGACCTGGGGCTCTATCTCACGACTCTGAGATCATGACCTGAGCTGAAATCAAGAATTGGACACTCAATCGACTGGGCCACCCCAGTGCCCCAGTAGCCCTTCTCTTATCTTTTTTTTTTTTTTTCCTGTGCTACTCTTTGACTTCTAATTGTAGCACTGGCCATAGGCCCTACTAGCAAATCTAGACAAACCATGGGAGCAAAGTAAAAATGCACAGAATCATGATTCAATGGAGAGACATGCCCTACTGGTACGATCTATATTGTGCACAGCGTGGCCCCAGGAAACAGTGTTGATTTAATTAAGCTTACACAGAGATACAAAGCCTCATAACCCACAGTTACTTATTCTCTGAAGTGTAGTAAGTCTCACACTCTTCTGTCCTGTGACATATAAGAGAGATTCCTTCAGTGGAATCTAGCTATAACCATTTGATTCTAGCTATTATTACAAGATCCTTCTTTTAGAATCTAAAGTAATTCCTTTATTGGAGGAGGATAAAATAAGAGAAAACCACTGATCTTGCTTCAAGATTGTGCAGTTACCCTTTTTGTTCATCCATACAGCCCATGACTTTCCACAACTATCTTTTTTTTTTTTCATTTCACACTTGACAAATAAACACTCATCTTCTTCAATTAATAAACTTTTTTAAGAGCAATTTTAGGCTCACAGTAAAATTGAATGGGAAGAATAGAGCGTTCTCATATACCCTCTGCCCCTCCCCACATGCATAACCCCACATTTTCAACACCATACACCAGAGGGATAAATTTGTTATAATCGGTAAATTTACATTGACACATGATTTTCACCTAAAGTTCATCTACAAAGAGAGTTTTAACCCTTCCTTTCCAATCTATGTACCTTTTTTTTCTTGTCTTATTGAAAGTTCCCCTTAAGTTCATAGTTTGCTGAGAGGTAGGTTTGTTGTTGTTGTTGTTGTTGTTTTGGTCATGAATGGGTATTGAATTTTGTCAAATGATTTTTTTCTGCATCTATAGATATGATCATGAGATTTTTCTTCTTTAGCCTGTTGGTGAGATGAACCATAATAATTGATTTTCATATGTTGAACTGGCCTTTCATGCCTGGGATAAACTCCACTTGTTTGTGGCGTATAATTCTTTTTATATATTGTGGATTCAATTTGTTAATATTTTGTTAAGGATTTTTACGCTTATGTTTCATAAGAGATATCAGTCTGTAGTAGTTTGGGGGGTTATTTTGTTTTGTTTTTGTAATGTCTTTTTTTTATTTTGGTATTAGAGTGATGCTGGTTTTGGAGAATAACAAATGATATAGTCCCTCTATTCCTGGAAGAGATTCGAGAGAACTGACATAATTTCTTCCTTAAATATTTGGTATAATTCACCTGCGAACCCATCTGGACCCGGTCATTTCTGTTTTGGAAGGTCATTAATTATTGATTCAGTTTCTTGAAGAGATATAGGCCTATTCAGATTGCCTATTTCTTCTTATGTGAGCTTTGACTGATTGTGTCTTTCAAGGAATCAATCCATTTCATCTAGGTTATCAAATTTGTGAGTATAGAGTTGTTCATAATACTCCTTTATTATCTTTTTTAAGTCCCTGGGATCCACAGCAATTTACCTTTTTTCATTTCTAATGTTAGCAATTTGTGTATTCTTCTTTTCTTACCTAGTAGAAACATCTACTTAGTAGAAAAAAAATGTATTAATTTTCTCTATTGATTTCCTGTTTGCAATTTTATCAATTAATGCCCTAATTTTTATTGTTACTTTTCTTCTGATTAATTTAGGTATAATTTGCTCTCCTTTTTTGATTATCCTGAAGTGGCAGCTTATCTTGTTGATGTTAGATCTTTGTTATATTCTAAAAATACGCATTCAGTGCTAAAAATTTCCTTCTAAGCACTGTTTTCAATCCTACAAATTTCAATAAGCTGCATTTTCACTTTCAGTTAGTTCAAAGTGTGTTTTAATACATCTTGAGACTTCTTCTGTGACCCGTCTGTTATTTGGAAATGTGTTTTTCAATTTCCAAGTATTTTTTAATTTCCCAGCTATCTTTTCAGTATTGATTTCTAGTTTAATGATAATGTGGCATGAGATCAGACATTGTATGGTTTCTGTCCTTTTAAATTTGTTAAGGAGTGTTTTATGGCCCAGAATGTAGCCTGTCTTTGTGAACATTCCATGTGAGCTTGAGAATAATGTAAATTATGTGGTTAGATAAAGCAGCCTATAGATGTGGACTATATCTGGTTGACTGATGGTGTTATTGAGTTAAACTCTGTCTTTACTGATATTCTGCCTCCTGAATCTGTCCATTTCTGATAAAGGGAGTGTGGAGGTCTCCAGTATAATAGAGCATTGATCTATTTCTCCTTGCAATCTGATCAGGTTTAAGCTCATGTATTTTGACACCATATTGTTAGATTATTATGTCTTCTTGGAGCATTCACCACATTATCATTCTTTATCCCTAATAACTTTCCTTGCTCTGAAGTCTGCTATTTTGAAATAAATATAGCCACTCTTGCTTTCTTTTGTTAGAGTTAGCGTGGAATATCTTTCTTCATCTCTTTACTTTTTTTTTTTTTAATTTTTATTTTATTTATTTATGATAGTCACAGAGAGAGAGAGAGAGAGAGAGAGAGAGAGAGGCAGAGACATAAGCAGGCTCCATGCACCGGGAGCCCGATGTGGGATTCGATCCCGGGTCTCCAGGATCGCGCCCTGGGCCAAAGGCAGGCGCCAAACCGCTGCGCTACCCAGGGATCCCTCTTCATCTCTTTACTTTTAATCTCTATGTGTCTTTACATTTAAGGTGGATTTCTTTAGACAGCATATAGTTGGACCTTGTTTTGTGATCCATCCTGACTATCTTTTATTTGGGTTCTTAGAATATTGATATTTAAGGTGATTGTTGGTATAGTTGGATTAATATCTCCCATATTTTTTACTACTTTCTATTTGTTGCTCTTGTTCTTCGCTCTTATTTCTGTCTTTGCTTTGCCTTTTGTGGTTTTAACTGAATACTTTATATTTCATTTTCCTCTCATTTCTTAGTATAGTAATTATACTTCCTTTTTTACTTTTTTTTAAAGTGATTTCCCTAGAGTTTGCAATAAACATTGACAACTAATCAAGTCCACTTTCAGATAACACTGTATGGTTTCATGGGTAGTGAGTACCCTGTAATAACATAGTATTCCCAACTCCTCCTTTCTACCTATCATTGCTATCATTCATTTACATAAATATATATCTATACATAAGCATATATAGTCAAATACAATGCTGATAATGTTATTTTGACTAACCCAACAGTTGTTAAATCAATGAAGAATAAGAAAAATAAAAGATTTTATTTTCACTTATTCATTTACCAACACTCTTTCTTTGTCTACATTGATCTGAATTTCTGACCTATACCATTTTCTTTCTCTCAAAAGAACTTAACATTTCTTCCAAGGCAGTTCTACTGGCAGCAAGTTCTCTCAATTGTTACTTGTTGGAGGAAGTCTTTATTTCCCTTTCACTTTAGAAGGATAATTTCACAGGGTACAGAATTCTAGACTGGAGATGGCTGGGTTTGGTTTTTGTTTGTTTGTTTTTTCTCGACATTTTAAATATTTCATTCCGCTTTCTGCTTGCTCGCATGTCTTCTGAGAAGTTGGATACAATTCCTATTGTTGTTCCTCTATAGCTGCAGCATATTTTCCTCTTCTCTCAAGACTTTTTATCCGTGATTTTATGAAATTTAAATATGAAATGCCCAAGTGTAGTTGTGTGTGTATTCTTGTTTATTTTTAAATCTTTATCCTGATATTTTCTGAGCCTTCTGGATCTGTAGTTTGGTGTTTAACACCAGTTTGGGGGAATTCTCAATCATGAATGCTTCAAATATTGCTTCATTCCTTTCTTTCTTCCCCTTCTGGCATTCCCATTATGCATATGTTACACCTTTAATAGTTGTCTGAAGTCCTTTGATATTCTGTTCTTGTTTTTCTATTGCTTTTGTGTGTGTGTGTGTGTGTGTGTGTGTGTGTGTGTCTTGTTTTTCAGTTTTGGAAATTTCTGTTGTCATATCCTCAGTCTCAGATTTTTTCCTCAGCCATGTCCCATCTGTTAATGAGCCCATCAAAGGCATTCTTCATTTTTCTTATAATGTTTTTGATCTCTAGCATTTATTTTTTATTCTTTCTTAAAATTCCTAACTCTTTGCTTATATTATCCATTTGTTCTTGCCTGTTGTCTACTTTTACAATTAAAGCCCTTAGCATTTTGGGGCACCTGGCCGGCTCAGTTGGAAGAGCATACAACTCTCGATTTCAAGGTCATGAGTTCAAGCCCCATGCTGGGTGTAGAGATTACTTAAAATAAAAACTTAGAAAAAATAAATAAAGCTCCAAGCATCTTAATCATTTGGTTTTATTTTATTTTTAAATTCCTGATCTGATAATACCAACATTCCTGCTATATCTGACTCTGATTCAGATGTTTTTTCAATGTCTTCAAACTGTGTTCATTGCCTTTAGTATGCCTTGTAATTTTTTGTTGAAATTTGGATATGAGTACTGGGTAAAAGGAACTGAAGTAAAAAAGCATTTAGTAATATAATGATAAAGTGTGTGGAGAAGGGAAGCCTACTATATTCCAATGATTATATCTCGGTCTTTTGATGAACCTGTGCCCCTAGGCTGTGAACTTTATAAGTGCTTTTATGTTTCCCACCTCCCACCTCTTAAATGGGATAGGAGAGCTAGAGGGGCTGGAGTTGGGTATTTTCATTACCACAGTTAAGTTAGGCTCAGTAAAACCCCAACAGTTTAGGTCGCAATATAACAGTTTCTCATGAGGGTAAGCCTTCTTAAGAACAGAATGTTCTGGGCAGCCCTGGTGGCTCAGCAGTTTAGTAGCCTTCAGCCCAGGGAGTGATCCTAGAGTTCTAGGATTGAGTCCCATGTCAGGCTCCCTGCATGGAACCTGTTTCTCCCTCTGCCTGTATCTATGCCTCTCTCTCTTTCTGTGTCTCTCATGAATAAATTAAAAAAAAAAAAAGAAAGAAAAGAATGTTCTGGCTTATTTCAGATGATTCCTTTTTCCCTCTTCCTGCTTGAAGCATCAGGGAATTATTCTCCTATATTCACTGTGAGGATTTGGTGGAGGAATTAAAACACAAAGAAGTGTGCCACCCTCCCACCCATTAATGGGTCCCCTGGAATTTTTAATTCACAGTTGTCCACACTGAGTCTCCAGCAATTCATCAAATATAGTTCAGGTTTTCTTACTTGGAACTGATAACTCAGAGATTTCTTCTCATTGGTTCCTACTCCTGTCAGTTATTACTTTTTATATCCTCTTGTTTGTTTCTCCAATTTCAGTGGTAGCAGTCTGCCCTGTGATTTCACTTCTCTATCAAATCTAAAAAAGGTTGTTGACTTTTCGGTTGGTTCAGCTTTCGACTTGTTAGGATGGAATGGCAACTGATAGCATTCTTTTTTTAATTAAAAAATTTGAAAAATATATTTAAATAAATGCATGAGTGTGATCATATGATACTGTAATTTACATTTTAGTCTTTCTTTTTCTTTGTCCACCTTTGCCTTGTGTTCCTCCTTCTAACTTCCTCGACAAGCTTTAGCGCCTCTCTTTTAAAACCCAGGATAACATGTTAATAACCTCGTATGTATCCTTCCATGTTTTTCTCCATGCTTTCATAGACCTATATATCTATGTACAATTACATATTCAAAGTTATTGGATATTGGTTTAATAGGAACGTGACCATATCATACATGTTTTTCAGCATGTTACTTCTTCACAAACCAAACCTCTTGGAAATTAGTGCAATTCAATTGGCATAGCTTTAACTTATTCTTTTTAATGTCTGTATGACAGTCAATAGAGAGAATATGGATTTAATTAATTCAGCTGTAACCCTATTGTATTCTCAAAATAGGATTCTCAAGAGCATTCTTGAAAGACTCTTGATGTTTATGACCCAAGGTTTAAGAAACCATCACCTCAGAGTACACTATACTTGGAACCAGGAAATACTAGTCCTCACCTGTTACACTTTAACAATTGTCAATAAAGGTGGTATATAATTTTTTAAAGACCTATATATCTACATAGGAAAAAGAAAAAAAAAAAGGTAAAAACCCACATCAGTTGCTTCATAAAAGGGCCAGATAATGAAAAACAATTCTCCTTTTACCAAAGAAACTCCTCAGTAGAGTAGGAAACAATACTCTGCTAGTGCTGACACAGCCACGGACCATCTAAATGAGTGAGTGAGATTGGCAGGATTCTGAGATGGCCTCCAAAATCACGCACTCTAGTTTATATGCTCTGTATAACCCCATCCCCTTAAACAGGTGGGACTGTGCCTACAATGGGTTTCACTCCTGGGAGTACCTTGTATGATGAAAGTGAAAGCTGATTTTGAGTTAATCAAAAGGGAGGCTATCCTAGGTGAGCCTTACATAATCACAGCTTTTCAAAGGGTCAGAGATTTGAAGAAAGAGATACTTTCTTCTTTTACCTTTAAAGAAGCAAACAAAAGTGCTGCTAGAGTGCACATGGTTAGAACTAGAAGATGGCCTCTAAGAGCTGGAAGCAAACCCTGGCCAACAATCCTTAAAAACATGGGCCACTCAGACCTATAGCTCCAAGGAACTAAATCCTTTCAACAATGAGGAGCTTGGAAGAGGACCCCTAGCCACAGATGAGAGATTAGAGCCTAGGCCGTCTCAGCATTGTGAAATCCTGAACAGAGAACCCAGCAACTTCATGTCGGGATGACTGACTTACAAAACTTCAACACAGTAAATGGGTATTGTTTTAAAGCACCAAGTTTATGGTAATTGGCTATGCAGCAATAGAAAACTAATACAGTGACCATGGACGAGACATGAACTCCAGGCTTTACCAAGCTGAGGTAAGATAATAGGCCTAAAGGACTAGCTTCCCAGTTCCAGAACATTATATTTTTAGGATTCTACTCTAGATGAAAATCAAACCTCTGTTTCCTTGATACTATCAGTCAACAGAAACAGTCTGTGTTTAAAGAGATAGCATTCTTTTGGAAGACTGGGTTTATTCACAACCTTCCACTTGACAATGTCATTAGAATGATTTGACATACTACTTTTTTTGTCTGGCACATTTTGTAAGTATTTTGCATATTAAATAAAAGCCTCTAGGCAGATTTATAAAGAAACATTTATTATATGGGGTTGAATAAAATGGTAAGTCACTAGCAATAGTGAGAGAGAGAAGACTTTAAAAGTAGAGGTCAGTTGTAATAGCCTATTTCTCAACATCGACCATGAGCAACAACGGTTTTGAGATAAAACCCTACAGGCTGCCCTATAATCAGATTAGCATGGAGCTGAATTTGTATTAGCAGGAATTGTGTATGTACCACGTGTGAGGATCCTAGAACAATAGGACATATTTCACAAAATCAGAACACTTTGTCGTTTTAGCTGCATTTGAGACCCATTAGAGACTGTATTTTGCAAAACGATGAAATCTTTAGTATGTTCCCTGCCTATCCCTTCAAAGGTGAATGAGAATTTTAAGATAACTCTATAAAAATACCCACTTGCAAAGGTCTTGATCCATCTACCTCTCTTTTGAAATAAAACAAAAAAACAAATATGTACAATTCCACCACAAACAAATTGCTCCTACTCATTTCCTAGGGCTGCTGTAAAATGGCTTAAGCCACAGGAATTAATTCTCCCACAATTCTAGAGCTAGAAATCTGAAATCAAGGTGAAAGCCACTCTCCTTGCAGATGGCATAGGGAGGAATCCTTCCTTATCTTCCAGCTTCTTGGTTTCCTTGTTTGTTTGTTTTGTTGTTGTTGTTGTTTTTGTTTGTTTGTCTGTTTGCCTCATGGCTCCAATCTCTGCCTTGTCTCCGTATCACTTTTTCTAACATGTAGGTGTCTCAAATCCTCCTTTGCCTTTCTCTTATAAAGGCATTTGCCATTGGGTTTCAGGCCCACCTCAATAATCCAGGATGAATCACTCTCAAGATCTTTAACTTTATTACATGCAGAGGTTCTTTCATCCAAATAAAGTAATATTCATGGGCTTCAGATATTTGTACCAGGATATATATATATCTTCTGGGAGTCACCATTCAACCTACTATACTGCCTCTTTTTTTTTTTTTTTTAGATTTTATTTATTTATTTAGGAGACAGTGTGAGAGAGAGAGAAAAAGAGAATGTGCACATGAGCAGGGGCAGACTTCCCTGTTGAGCAGGGACCACAATGTGGGGCTCAATGTGGGACTTGATCTCAGGGCCCTGGGATCATGACTTGAGCAGAAGGCAGATGCTTAACCAACGAAGCCACTCAGGGGCCCCTACACTGCCTCTTTTTCTTTTTTTCTGTTTAGAGCTGAATCTTCCTCTTTTCCACCCACCTCCTTCATTCATATGTTGAAATCCTGACCCTCAGTACCTCAGAATATGACCTTATTTGGGAACAGTTTGTTGCAGATGTAATAAACTAAGTTCAAATGGGGTCTTTAGGATGAGCCCTAATCCAGTATGACTCGTGTCCTTATAAAAAGGGGAAATTTGGACATCATAGAGAACACCATGTGAACATGAAGGCCAAGATTATATTTCTACAAGCCAAAAAAAGCCAAAAATTACTAGCAAACCACCAGAAGCTAGGTGGGAGGCCTGAAACATTCTCTTCACAGCCTGCAGAAGGAAGAACCCTGCAGACACTTCTTCTTGGACTTCTAGCCTCCGGACTGTAAGACAATGAATTATCTACACTTAAATATCATTTTAAAAAGTGACAATCAAATTACAATTTTGTAATCTATAATCATGTTGCATTTTATTTGCCTACATTCCACCATTCCACCGGGAGTATGTTTATCTTCTACCTTATAAACAACGCTGTAGTAAACCTGTAACTTTGTCCATATGGCATTTCCCTTTTTGTAGATTATTTCCTTTGGATATAATCTAAAAAAATGGGCATTGTTTATCAAAGTTTAGAACAATAAAAAAAATTTTGAGTGAATATGTTATACCCTGGAAATGTGTTGCTAAATTACTTTCCAAAGAGTTGTAACAATTTACCTTCTAGGGACTGCCTGATGAGAGAATTCAAAGTGTTCTCAACAACCCGTGACAGTATCATTTCAAGTAGTGTCATACACGTTTGGAGAACACAATCAGGTGTATTCTCCCGTGGGAGGAAGGGGAACAAAAAGTCGATTTGCTTGGTCCTAACTTTCTCTCTCTTGCTGTCAGGCTATCACCAGAGGAAATTAGCCCCGGTGTCTTTAGGCTACACTTTGCTTGCCATGACCAAAGAGAGCTCAGGCAAAGAGAACTCCAAGTGGGTATGAATTCTTTTTAATGCAAGAGAACTCCCGTTTCATTCATTGTAACGTTCATGAATTACATTTTATCTCTTTAATCGTATGCAGACCGTCGTGATGAGGACAGTGAAGACAGCTTGTGAGAAGGGCAATATTCATTTTGGTTTTTTTCTTAACACACCATATTGATTCGGGAATGTTATCTTCCACCTTCTTCAAGGAATTAGGTTGGGCGTTGGCCCGCATTCAGCACTTGCGTGCTGCGGACTGGGACGGCTCCGCTCCCCCGCCTGCCCTCCCCAGGTCTCCCCCCTGACGACCGATCCGGCTTTGGCCGTTTACATAGCAAAATGACCAAACCGAATCTGCTAAGAAGCAAAACATCTCCCGTCCGCCCACCCCGCTTTTCCTTCTGAATCTGTCTGAAGCGCTGCTGAGCAAAGCTGGCGCGCTGCTGCTTCTGCAGCTCCATCCCTGGTCCCTTCTCGTCTCCCATCCACCTGCCCACTCCCCCCTGCACCCCCCCACCCACCCCGACCCCCTACGCAGACAGAGCCTCAAGTCTGCCCTCCAAACCCCGGGGGGGAGTAGGGCGGGCCTCCACTCCTGCAGGATTTTCAGAAGGACGCTGCGCCGGTGGGTCCTCGCCTCCGCAGAGCGGAGCAGATACAAGAGCATCCCTCCCACAGTGTGGGGGGGGGGGGGGTACCCACAAGCTCAGTGACCTCGGATTTTGAGCCTGTATTTTCTCCTCGGGTGGATGGGGGGGGAGGTGTGCCCTCCAAGCATTCAGACTAGAACCCCAGACTTTCTGTCTCTGTCTCCCCCCTCCACTTCCCTCCTCCTCCTCCTCCTCTGTTTCTCTCGCAAGGTGTGGGAGCTCTTCTTTTCGAGGCCAGAGAGGGGCGCCTTTCTAGCTCCCTTTCCCCTCACCCTCACCCATCGATTAAAAAAAAAAAAAAAAAAAAAAAGCCCGGGAGTAATAGCGAGCGGCCGTGCTGGGTGCCGAATGAATGGGAGCCGCGGGCGGGCCTGCGCGGGCCCTCGCCAGCCCCGCGCGCTCCTCCCGCCGCGGGCCGAGGCCGCCGCCGCCGCCGCCGCCACTGCGCCCCGCGCCCAGGCCGCGGCGGCAACGGGGAAGGTCGGAGGGAGGGTGGTTTCCTCCCGCCCCACACCCAGCCTCGGAGCCGGATATATAGTGTCACGTTTGGGAGGCGAGAGCGAGAGGCTTCCCCGCGCCGGAGCCCCCGCGGGCCTCGCAGGACCACTAGTTGAGCCCGCGCCCGCCGCGCCCAGGACCAGGTACGGCAGCGGCCGCCGCCCGGCGCCCGGGACCACGCGCCTCGCAGGCCACGCGGGGCGGGGGGCCGGGGGCTGGGGGCTGGGGGCGGCCCGGGGGCGGGCGCGGCGGCGGCGCGGGAGGGGCGGGTCCCTGCGGCCCGGGAGCCCGGGGGCAGCGCTCCGGGCGGCTCCAGCCCCGGCCCCCGGCCCCCGGTCCCCCGGCCCCCGGCCCCGCGCAGGGGGCGCCCGGGCGGAGCGGCCCCGCGGGGGGGACGTGGGAGCCGCGCTGGGCGGCCCGGAGCGCGGAGGGAGGGAGAGCGGGCGGGGGACCGGCGCCCGGGAGGGCCTGGCGGCGGCCTCCGCACCCCCGGCTACGCCTGAAGAGTGCGCGGCCCCCGGGGCCACGTGCCGGCCGGCCCGGTCCGCGGCCTCCCAGCGCCGGAGGGAGCCGGCGCGCCCCCGGACCCCGCGCCCCGGACCCCGCGCCCCGGACCCTCCCGCCGCCGCGCCCGCCGCGCCCGCCCCGCCGAGGCCGCGGCCCCCGGGCTGAGCAGCGCAGGGGCGGCCGGCGGGGTCCGCGGCTCCGGGGACCTGGCCGCGTCTCCCTGCGGCCTGGGCGTGGTGCAAAGAGCGGGGCGGGGGGAGCCCGGAGACGCCGGGCAGCCGCCGGGCCATCCCGTTCGCTCCAACCGGCTACGAGCCACCGCACTCCTGGACACCCGGGAGAGCGTCCCATCTGCCAGGCTCCTCCTGCGCCTTGCGGGGTGCGTAGAGTTCGTGGATGAACACTTCTTCTTCCGTGGAGGGGTGGCCTGCTGTGAGCAACCAGGTCTTTGGTGCATCTGCAGGAGCTTTGGTGGCTGGGGACCGGGTGGGGTGCTCCATGGGACCATGTGGGGTGCTCCACGGGACCGTGTGGGGTGCCCCATGGGACCATGTGGGGTGCTCCATGGGACCATGTGGGGTGCTCCATGGGACCGTGTGGGGTGCTCCATGGGACCGTGTGGGGTGCTCCACAGTCTCCACGGGACCGTGTGGGGTGCTCCACGGGACCGTGTGGGGTGCTCCATGGGACCGTGTGGGGTGTTCCACAGTCTCCACGGGACCGTGTGGGGTGCTCCACGGGACTGTGAGCTAGGGCAGGGCAGGGACAGCTGAAGAACCCAGAAAGGTTAATCGGATGTTTCTACTTGTTCGACGTGCATCGAGAGAAGTTTGACACGGTGAGAAAGGAAATCGGAGAATTACCGTGTGGTTTCTTTCTTTTATTTTTTTTAAAGATTTTATTTATTTATTTATTTATTTATTTATTTACTTATTCATTCATTCATTCATTCATTCGAGACACAGAGAGGGAGAGAGGGAGAGACACAGGCAGAGGAAGAAGCAGGCTCCACGCAGGGAGCTGGATGCGGGACTCGATCCCGGGACTCCAGGGTCACGTCACCTCCCGCCCTGGGCGAAGGCGGGTGCTAAACCGCTGAGCCACCCAGGCGTCCCTACCGTGTGGTTTCAATTGCTCAGCAATCCACCCCCAATTCTGTGAGTTGGACATCTGGCTGAGGGGCAAGAATATTTCGGCTGAAAAGGCAAAGGACTAAAGAAGCCACTCGAATTGCGAGAAGAGGCTTTTCAGTAAAACGCACGTTAGGGATATTTGTGAGACTCCCAAGAGATGGCCATGGTGTTTTACCGCCCGCCCCCCCCCCCCCCCGACTAGGGTATTGAAATATTTCATCTGGAGTGTGTCTCAGGGTGCATATCTTTAGAGGACTCTTTCTATTTCTGCGGGCATTTTCTGCACCTTCTTTTTTAAAACCGATTCCTGCCTCACTCCTACACCGAGAGTTGGTGAATCTTACCGTGAAGCATTTCTCCTTTATTTGAAGGAGGGAGTGTGACATCTCATTACAAAAGAAGGGAAGCTTTCTTTAAGGGGGCAAAAGATCAATCAAAGAGCTAATATTTGGGTGTCACGTTGGGGTTCATAAAGAATTTGATCACCTTGAACATCTCTCCATTTGCTCTCCTATCATCTGAAGATGCAGTTTGAGTGTATTTCTTTCTGGCAACATTTGGGCAGCCTTAAGAATTCTGTGTTTTTTTGGATTAACTCCGGTGCAGTCATGAAAACTCACTCATTCACAGGCAGTCTCCAGAAGGATCATGCACAGTGACCACCAGCCTGCTTGTCCCTAACATTCTTGGCTCTGTGAGAACATTTTTTTTACTCTTGAAGAGGCATTCTTGATGCTTTATTTTGTTAACAGACCACTTTAAGAATCTGATAAAAAAAAAAAAAAGCTATAGAATATGAAAAACAAACATATGCACATTAGCAAAGAATTCTGCCTACAATTTCAGGAGTTCACAGCCTCCTTGATACCCAACCAAGTATCAGATGTGCAGAGGCCCTGCGCAGGGCCGGCTTCACGGAAAGGCAAACTGTGCAGTCACAGTTTAATGAAGGACTCCGGGCTTGGTTTAATGTTCTGCTGTCACTGTCAGCTGTCTTAATAATTTTCAAACAAAGAGCTCCAAATTTTCATTTTATACTGGATCCTGCAAATTCTGTACCCAGCCCTGACCCCAGGTTAACCATCCTGTTCTAGAAATTACTGAATAACAGTGTTGTGATAGAGTGATCCTACATTTCAAGTGAATTCTGCAACACAAACCTGGAAGTTAGCTGCTAGATACCTATATCATTAAGCCCCTCCTCCTCGTTCCCAGTTTCCATGCTGACCAAATAAAGCTAACACACTAGATCTGCTACTGTATTCATCTTAAAAGGTTGTTGTGATGATACACTTAGGTAAAGAGATAATAACTGTAGATATATCTTTTTCCCTTGAACAGTTTTATGCTAACAAAGATCCTATTCTTATAGGCTTAACTTTTCTATTCCATGTTTCAGAAGTAGCCTGAGGAAGATCAGTGGCAGGACTTGTTTAATAACCGTTATATTTTGGTGGGGAAGAAAATAAAACAAAAAGTAGCTAAGATATTCAGTATTTATTTATTTTTTTTAAATTTTTTATTTATTTATGATAGTCACACAGAGAGAGAGAGGCAGAGACATAGGCAGAGAGAGAGGCAGGCTCCATGCACCGGGAGCCCGATGTAGGATTCGATCCTGGGTCTCCAGGATAGCGCCCTGGGCCAAAGGCAGGCGCCAAACCACTGCGCCACGCAGGGATCCCGATATTCAGTATTTAAATAGTCCTTAAAAACCACTATTTGGACAAGATTGGGATTGGCAAGTAAAAGTGCAGAATAACTTATTGGATCCCCAAGATGATTTCTGAATTAAATGGCTCTTTGGATCCAACTCATCCAAAAATCGGACAATGAGAAGCCGAGTGAATGATTGAAATATTTTTGCTTCATTTAAGTTCTAAAAATCCATATTTTCCAAATCTTGAGCAAGTCATTCTTTTAAATATTCTAAGAGATACCTAGAAGGATAATGTACACCCAGTCCTCTACCAAGCTGTCTTCACCTCTTTTAACACTAGGGTCGCTGGGAAACTTCAGGCAAGTTCTCTGTCTCGACTTTCCTCCCTTAACTATTTATCTTTATCCCAGCTTTTATTCCCAGTATGATGGCAACACACTCCAAAATGTTGAGGAAGAGAACAGTGAAAGGAAATGAGTCAAATTCCCATATCAAAGTCTGAAAATGAGGGCAGTAAAAGTGGTAGCTAGAGGCTCCTTTCATACAACTACTCTGCAGAGGCATGTTGTGTACTTTAGGTTATGAAGTACCAGGTCTTGTGCTTGATAGACTTATGACATCATTGGCAAGACAAACTATAAAGATAAGGTGTTAATTAACATTAACAGATGAGTTGTTACACGGCAATATAAGAGCACACACTAAATGACTGGTACAGAATATAAGTACAACGAGTTTCCAAGAACAGGAAAAACTGAAATGGCTAAGGAAGCTTTAGAGGAGAGTTCCAGGAGACGTTCCTTAGAGCTCTGCTCCCAACAGAGATGAATGATTGAGTGTTCTGGGTGATTAGTGTGCAAAATAATGAAAATCTGGTTGGACCTAAAATTTCATGTGGGAAAAGGCTGGAGATAAAACCATTAGAGAACTTTGCAGTAGCTAGCTTCATTCATGTGCTAAATCATTATTAAGCCTCTTCTGTAACTAGACACAGTGCCAGTTTTTCCACATTTAGTGTTGAATAAAGCAGATGTGTTCCCCATCTTGCGGAACTTACAGACTTTTAAGAAAATAAAATGTAATAACAAATTGTTGGAAGTAGAATGAAGAAGAACAAGGCGCTATTTAAAAAAAAAACAATACAGGAGGGGTACCTGGGTGGCTCAGGTGGTCGTGTCCAACTCTTGATTTCAGCTCCGGTCTTGATCTCAGGGTCCTGAGATCGAGCCCTGTGTTTCATGTTTCAGGCTCCACACTCAGCAGGGAGCCTGCTTGAGTTTCTCTTTTCCTCTCCTCTCTGCCCTGCTCGCAAGCACTCACTCTCTGAAATCAATAAATCAATAAATCTATCTTTAAAAAAATACACAGGAACCAATTCAGATTTGATGCTCTGGGAAGGTCTCATGGACAATGAAAGATTTACATTGATATTTGAAAGAAGCTTGGGGGGTTAGCTTGGGAAAAAAAGAAAAGGAAGGAAAAGCATCTGGGTAGAGAAAGTAGCAAATTGGAAGGCGGTTAGGAGAGGAAAAGCCTGGAAGTGTTCAGAGGACAGAAAGGAAGCACATGTGGCCGGAGTTTGGTGAGGAGATTGCCAAGAGGCTAGACATGAGTGTGGGAAAGAAACACTCTGCTTGTGTAACACCTCACAGATTTTGACAGAGATTTTGAATTTTATTTTGGTGGGAAGCCGCTGAAGATTGTGATGCCATATTTTAAAGAGATCTTTATGAGTGCAATAAGGACAAAGGACAAGAAGGATAAAGGATTGGCAGGAGGATGACCAGTTAGGCAGAGTGCCGATGACAGTACTGACAGGGAAAGTGGAGAGAAGTGGACAGACTTGAGATGTATTTCGAAGGAGAATTGGTAGAACTTGTTGATAGGTTGGAAATGAGAGGTGTGTGAGGCAAAAAGAAGTGAGAGAATGAATTCTTTCAGTCAGATACTGCTGAAAGTTTGTAATCCAAAGCAATAGACTCATGTGCGTATGATTTAGAGTTGCCACAAGAACTGAAAAATGAAATGGAAGCTGGTAACCCTGCCTGGAACCTCTGGAAAATATACCAGGCTGTTGGGGTAGAGGTGAGAGAGAGAGGAGGGAGATACTTTTGCTTTTCATACTATCATTTATACTGTTGGGATTATTTTTAAACCATCATATAGTTTATCACCTCTGTAAAAGTTACTGTAGTAATAAATATGGCTCCTGTTTTGCTGGCTTGGCCACATGAATAGAATATAGAGTCATTTCCTAAAATGAAAAAAATTAGGAGAGAAAGGTTTTATCCTTATCAAAGTGGATTGGTTCTAAAACATAATTCAGTCCCCTGCTTAAAGCCTTTCTATGCTCCCCCCTTGTTTATATCAGCATTTCCCAAAATGTAGTCTATGGATCATTAGTGTTTTGGCTTAACAGTTAAGTGAAGGAAAAAAAAAAAAAAAAGCTTTCCTGATCATTTAAGTTTCAGAAACAATTGATTTAACCTAGGTAAGCAATTTTATTGCAGGAATCCTCAGAGCCTTTAATTTACTAATGCACACTTAGAATCAAGAAAGAAGGGATATTTTATGCTACATTTCCTAAACTTATTTGACCTTGAAATGCTTTTTTTGGTAGAACATCTAACAGTCAGCATTCAGCATGCCACGCTTTGGGAAATGCTATCCTTATATTAATAGAGTAAACCTTTGAACATTCACAGCTCTCTATTAACCATCAACTTCTCTCATCCCTTTTATGCTACTTAGCTGGAACTGGAAGGAAGCAGGAGACCAGAACAGACTCTGTTAATAGGCTTTAAGTGCATGATGAAACCATAAAGAGATATTCAAAAGCAAAACCTACAGTCTGATGAAAAATAAGTTTTTATTTGTGAGTGTTTTTTTTTAAATTTCTACTTTCATGGCAAGGCTATGCAGGACCTCCCTGAGGTCCATTCTATCAAGTCCAGATTTACACGTGAAGAACCTCAAACATAGACAGTGGGGAAGATGTCACAGGTCCATGGTAAGTCTGGGCCTTGTTTGATGTTCATAATATATCTTACAGGGCAACACAATGTGAATTCATAAGGTGTCTGTAGGAGTGAAGATTTTGCAATGAATTTCATACATCTTCTCTCTGGGACTCCAGTGCATTTGCAAGGTGGTGGGTTGACGCAGGAATGCAATCTATGACCAAAGAACAACGCAATCCAAAGTACAGAAGAAACAAGTTCACAGGGCTCTGGACTCTGACCATGGCTACATCCACTCAGTGCTTTAGCCCTGGGGTGGGCATACTATGGCCCGAAGGTCAAATCTGGCTCCTGCCTGTTTTTATATATCCCTTGAACAAAGAATGGTTTTTATGTTTTTAAATGGTTGAAAAAAAAATTGCAAGACTAATGTTCTATGGCACAAGCAAATTATATGAAAAAGAAATGTTAAAATCCATAAATAAAGTTTTATTGGAAAACAGCCAGTGTCATGTATCTATTCATCATATTGTCTAGGAACTTTAGTGTTCTACTCAGTGAGTAGTTGTAACCAGCAAAGCCTAATAAATACATCTGGCCCTTTACAGAAAATGCCAACCCTAGATCTAGGAAGTAAATTCACTGGCTATAATTTTAATAGATTTGTTTTTCATTTGTTTTACATATTAGGGGGTAGTCTTAGTTCAGGCTGTTATACCAAAGTACCATAGACTGGGTGGTTTATAAAAACTGAAATTTATTTCTAACAGTTTTGGTGGCTGGGCTCCTGGGCTTATAGATGTTGCTGAGGCTGATGTCAAAGAGTTTACTCCCTATTTTTCTTCTAGGAGTTTTAAGTCTCAGATGTTTAATCCAGTTTGAGTCGATTTTAGTGTATGGCGTCAGAAAGTGATTCCGTTTCATTCTTTTGCAGGTAGCTGTTTTGTTTTCCCAATAGCATTTATCAAATCTTTTCCTCATTGTATGTTCTTGCCTCTTTGGTCATGGATTAATTGACCATAAAACATAGGTTCATTTCTGGGCTCCATAACCTGTTCTGTTGTTTATAGGTGTCCATCTTTTCATTGTAACCTCACTTGGTGGAAGGGGCAAGGGAGTTCTCTGGAGTCTCTTATATACAGGTACTAATCCCATTCATAAGGGTTCTACCCTCATGATCTTTTTTTTTTTTTTTTTTTTTTTTTACCCTCATGATCTAATCACCTCCTAGAGGTCCCACCTCTAGACCATCTCACTGGGAAGTAGATTTCAACATATGAATTTTTGGGAGACTCAAACATTCAGTTTATAAATTGTAAATTGACTTCCTAGACGCTCCTCAATGATTATCGCCATTGGCGTCATGACAATGCTATTTCTTGTCTGACTAGTGTAGCTAATGTTACGTGCCAGTATGAAGGGCAGAAGATAGTGTTGAAGATAATCACTTTTGAGAGCTACTCAAATATTTGCACTCCTATATAAAGGGTGGGCACTCATACAGACAAAACTTGAGCCCCAAGAGGTAGAGAGGGTAATTAACCCCAGTATTACTTAGTGGCTGAAATCTGTTACCTCTGAGCACGGATTTACTGTAAAGTGTCACCTTCGATTTTTATTTCAATAATGAGGCAAATATATTTTTTATTTATGTACCCTTTGGGGAATATTGATGGTTTCAGGGTGATAGATAGTTTTAATCCAGGGGTAACAGAAATACACATTTCATTGTCTCCATCCTATACTTAATTGAATCAGGATTTGGGACATGAGGATCCCCAAGTGCTTCATACATAACCAGCACAGTTAGGGTACAAAATGTGGGGACAACTGATTCAAGTACTTCCATGGGACTATGAACCAGAAGATCAGACACCTGAAGCTTGGTGCTTAGGTTTATCATTGCTATCATGAAATCCTTCCAGGTCGGTGTAGTCAGTGGGAATCAAACAGTGTGAAATACGGGGCTCCTTGCCAGGTACATTGAGCAGGAGATTTTTTTATGACTAACTCAGAGGCCTACCTTAAAAAAAAAAAAAAAAAAAAAAAAAAAAGAATTGATTTCAGGTAATGTCTTGATTCAGTAGGCTTTTTTTTTTTTTAACTCTAATGCCTCTACCAACACAAAGAATATCGTATATTTCTTTGTGTAGTCAACAATGTGATTAAATAGGCAGTGACAAAATCGTTCTCACTATAATTATCAAACACTAAGAATAGCGCGTGTTTATTGTTTTCATCATGGTTTATTTTAAAAGTCCTTGATAAGTTTCTATCCTTAACCTCTGCAGTCTAGCAAAAGCATTTCTAAGCTGTAGTTGACAACATGTGTTCCCTGTGGCTTTTGGACATACTATGTTTTTTGTTATTTTTAAGGTATTTTAACATCCCAGGCTCCTTCAGAGGTGGCTCCAAACTCCTGAGCCACACATTTGAGGTGAGGAAGGGAAAGCAAAGACTTCCCTGCAAATGTATGTGGAAAAAACAAGACTCTCCCATCCACTATGCATTCTTCTACCTCAGCTGAGGAGTTGTTGGGTCAGTAATATTCACGGGTGAATAACAGGGCGACTGTAAGGGACAAGAATCATATTTCCTGAGCCAAGAAATAAGGAAAAAGTCATTGTGAAAACACGTCACATTTTAGATCATTTTAGAAAAATGATGCTTTATTTATCCCAGGTCAGTCAGAGGACACATCCCACAAAAATCACACAAACCCTGGCATCCTCGAGGGCAGGATAGTTGGAAAGTTAGGAAGACCATTAAATTATGTGTCTGGTCCCAATATATTTGAAACCATTTACTTCTAGTAAAGTTAGATTTGCCAGTGCACAACACTGTCAAAAAAACTGGAGGAATCTGCCCAGGAGAATTTGATAAACTGAACAAAAGAAGCTGTGTGTAACATTTCAGTACATGTGCCTATATCGAAGGTTTTGCTTATTATTTTCAGGAAGCAACATTTCATATAAAAACGTGTATGGGTGGCACCAGCAGTTTTTTTTTCCATTAAAATAACATCTTAAAGATGAACAATATTCATTTAATAAAGTTAGAGCCATTTAGCAAAAGCTTAAGAGAAATTGTCCATTTAATTTCACATAAGACATAAATGTAAAGAAGATAAATATTAATGAAATCAATTTCATGTCAATCTGTATTTTTCTTTTACACTGTAGCTGTTGTCTCATTCTGAATTGAATCATATTTCTTTTTTTTTTTTAAGATCTTATTTATTTTTTCATGAGAAACAGAGAGGCAGAGGCTCTCCTGAGGGGAGAGGGGGGAGCCTGGGGCGGCACTCAATCTCAGGACCCTGGGATCACACCCTGAGCAGAAGGTATTTGCTCAACCACTGAGCCACCCAGGTGTCCCAGTTGAATTGTATTTCAATTGTGTTTTATTTATGCAAGACCTCCAGGACATATCTGCCCTGAAGATGAGCAGATGATCTTAAAGATGGACACTTGTTCTCTTTCTCCAAAAGACTTGGAGAGTCTTAAGATCCACTTCCAAAACTATTCTCAGAGTGGTGGGAATCTCTGATGGGCTGAAAGGGTTAATTTCTCTCATCCAAAAGAGCAGTCGTACTTGTCAAAACTCTCTCCCTAGTAGAATTCAGACTTTGCCTCTCCCTTCTCTTCCTCCTACTTTGGTCCCTTCCCTGCCTGAAGCAATAGTTATGCAAGTGCCACTGAGTGCATTACAAATCACAGGACTGCGCCTTAGATAAATTTAGGTCTCACTTTCTGAAGGACAGAGTGAAATTTTCTCAAATTAAATTTCCCCGAACTCCTGGACATGCTACGTGTCGGCCCATACCACACCTTCTTATCTACTGTACTGAGTGGGCACTGCAAATAGCATTGCCTTAACTAAGTATATTCATATTCTAAGTGATAGAGTGTTCGAGTACCTCCTCTATATGCAGTCCAGGTCCCCCACTTTATAGAAAAGCCAGTCCCAAAGACATAAAGTGACTTGTCACACATCTATTTAATGGATGAATGTACACTAGTATCCAAATCTTATGACTGCAAGTCTCATGACCATTTCATTCCTTTATGCCTTCATTTATTAATACATTTGGAGAATCAGCCATGTGCCAGACAGAGTGTTTAGCTCTTCAAATATGATGCTGAACAAGGTATGTCACCTGCCTTTAAACTTTAGTGCCCCCCACTCTCTGAGTGATGTTTAACCAGTTATAGCTTTGGAGTTTGTGAAATCTTTCAGTAAAGATCTTCAGTGTAAAATATAAAATACTCACATGTTTTTATTTCCCCTTCTTCACCTTCCTAACCAGACCCAGTTAGTGATTTTGCTTCCTATAGTCCTGCACAGTTCACAGCAACAAGAGTATGCTGGCAGGGGCACCTGGGTGGCTCAGTTGGTTAAGCATCTGTCTTCACCTGCTGGTCAAGATCCCAGAGTTCCAGGATCAAGCCCCACATTGTGCTTCCTGCTCAGCAGGGAGTCTGCTTCTTCTCCTGCCCTCCCCAACTTGTGCTTGCTCTCTCTCGCTCTCTCTCAAATAAACAAATAAGATCTTTAAAAAAAGAGTATGCTGGCAAATGGAGTTAAAATGAAATATTAGAAATTCTGAAAGGAAGAGAATGAAAATTCTGCCCCAGGGAATGATGTTCTTCATTATTGACCACAGGTCCTGAGGGTTGATTTACCTGTGCTCTTCTCCTATCAGTTAGTTACTCACTCTTTCCCCATACCTGGCTGTGGAGTAGGTTCTATCCTCAGGCTTCCTCTTCCTTTCCTGCCCCTGAAGGCAGCCACATGGTTTCTTTGTGTTTTAAGTAATTAACTGCTTGTTGTTCTGGAAGAAAAGATAGGGGAAGAGAAAAACCAACCAATGGAGGGAATTTACAAAGTTTCCAGAATGATACCTTTTGAGTCTTGGAGAAGACCAGTTGTTGCTGACTCCCTCTGAGATGATAAGTGGAAACCCCATATCTTTAGCCATCCATCTTTGTTTTCTAGAAGAGAGATCAAAAACCAATCCTCTGCCCTAAAAATCCTTCCCTATACTCTTAAATCAGATGAGTATGGACACTTGTCTGATGAAGGCACTTTTGACTTTCCACGAATCCTCAAAGAGGTCAAGATCAAAGCATGATTGGAACCACTGCTTTAGGAATACTTCAGGGGACCATTTTACCTCTTTGAAGTACTCCAGACCCAGGACACTGCCAGGTCAGAATATCCTTTCTGAGGATTCCTCCCAGGATCTATACAAGTGTTTGGCATGCTTAGGTTCTTCTGTTCCATCTTCCTCTATGTGTCACATGACTCAGAGCATTACATTGCTTCAGATTGGAAAAGGATCGCCCCTTTGCATAACACCTTCCATTATTCTTCATTTCCCAGAGCAGCCTTACCAAGTGTGTGAGGTGCTAGCTGAGGTAGTTTTGGAGTGGGGAGTGGGGAGTGGGTGTTCCCAGTGCAAAAGACCTTTAACACCACCGTCTCTTCTTGTTACCTGGCTGGGTATCCAGAGGCAAGTTACTTCACCTACCAGTTTACCCGGTTTGCTGGGGTTGCTGTAACTACCTACCATAAACTGAGTGGTTTCAATAACAGAAATGTATTGTCTCACAGGTCTGGAGACTAGAAACCCAACATCCAAGACCAAGATGTCAGCGAGGTTGGTTCTTTCTGAAGGCTGTGAGGGAGAGTGCCCTTCCAGGCCTCTCCTGTTGGCTTATAGGTAGCCATCCCCTCCCTGTGTCCTTACCTCATCTTCCCTCTACACACGTGTATCTGTGTCCACATTTCCCCCTTTATAAGAACACCAGTGGGCACCTACATCAGTTTGCCCTCACCTTGATTTAATTTGTTACTTCTACTACAACCCTATTTCCAAATAAGATCACATCCTGAGATCATAATACTGGTTTAAGTCTCCAATTTATGAGTCTGTAGAAGACACAATTCAACACCTAAAACCCAGGAAACTGACACTTGACTCTTCCTTACACAATGGCATATGTTGCTAAAAACAAACACCAAAAAGCTATATGCATTTTTATATAAAGTAATAATGAACAGAAGTAATGGTTATTGCCTTCACCAAGAGGTTCTTCTCTGAGTGATTTTTATTATTTTTTATCACATATATATGGAACAGTAAATATGTCATAAATGCAATAAGTTGAACATGCTCAAGCATCTCTCAGATTCCAGCTTCCAGATCAAAAAAACAAAACATCATGGGCACTCCATACACCTTCTTCATGCTCCCATCCAGTCCCTACCTACTGCCTCCAAAAATAACCACTATCTTGACTTCTAAGTCATAGAGTAGCTTCACCAGTTTTTGGAGTTATATAAAGGAAGTCATATGGTATGCATTCTTTTGTGTCTGACTTCTTCATTCAACATTGTGTTTGTGAGATTCATCTAAATTGTGTGAATTTGTAAATTTTTCATTCTCATTGCTATATAGTATTCCAGTACTCCAGTATGGCATCATGGATTTGTTTTTATTTCTTTGGTGACTGACAAGACAGAATCTTTTTTACATATTTATTGGCCATTTGGATTTCTTCTCTTGAGAAGCACTCAAGTCTTTCCCCACCCATTTGTCATTTTCTTAACTATGTGCGCATATATTTTATACATTTTCGATATAATTCCTTTGTTGGATTTATGTATTGTGAATGCCTTCTTCCAACTGGGTTTTTTTACTCTCTGAATTTTTTCTTTTGATGAACACAAATTCTTAATTTTAATAGAGTTCAAAAATTAGTATTATTCTTCTATAGTTAGTGGATTGAAGATGTTCAAGGCAAGTTACTTGCCTTGATCAGAAAGATGTTCTCTTCTAAAGGTTTTATTAAGTTTTGTCTTTTGTACTAAGATCTTCTATCCATCTGGAATTAATTCTTTATATGATATGAGAAATAATACATTTTCCATCTTGATATCCAATTGACTTAGTGCCATTTATTAGAATTCTGAGGATGATTGCAAATCGGAGGACATAGTAACAGTTTGGACACTTCAGTTAGAACTAACACATTTAAGCATAAAATCACTTAAAATATATCTTGCTATAAAGATATCTGAGGCCCATGTGACTATGAATATTCTAGAACCCTCAGTGTTAAGGTCAAAGTACTTATTTACCTGCTTATTTGGACTTAGTTTCTGGTCTAATAGGTTAGGTAAAATAAAATAAATTTGTTTAATTCACACTCAAAAGTCAAAGTATAAAAATTGTGTCTGAGATATGGATGAGAAAATTACTATGCTAATAGAATGATAAATTTATGATCGAGGGATCCCTGGGTGGTCCAGCAGTTTGGCGCCTGCCTTTGGCCCAGGGCACGATCCTGGAGACCCGGGATTGAATCCCACGTCGGGCTCCCGGTGCATGGAGCCTGCTTCTCCCTCTGCCTGTGTCTCTGCCTCTCTCTCTCTCTCTCTGTGACAATTAAATAAATAAAAAACAAAAAATAAAATAAAATCTTTAAAAAGATTTAAAAAAAATTTATGATAAATTTAAGGAACAAAAATCAAACAGTTCTTAAGGAAGATAACAAAGGGCTTACTTGTCTTCATTGAACTTGCACACTAAATGTCTTACTAGTTATCTCAACTCACCTTAAGATACAAGATAGCTGAAATAATGAGAAATTGAAGGCAAGCAGATTAATTAGGTTGGCCATTCATTCTTTTATGCATTCATTCAACAAATATTTAGTGATTACTATTAGGTAGTACGTCAAATCCCATGAATATTACAAAGAATAAAACACAGTCACTGCCCTCAGGATGTTTGCAATCCAGTGGAGAAAGACAAGTAAGTGATCAGTTATATGCAGTGTGATATTGAATGAGGGCTCTGAGAATTTGGTAGATCAGACTTTCAATTTAGCCAGAGTGGGGGAGAATTGGGAATTGCTTCCCAAAGGAGATAAGACTAAGTCTTACCCAGTGAAGGGTAGGGTGGAATGAAGGGTATAAGGCCATGTGGTCTCATCTACAAATGTATATGGCATGTCCTTGAGCTAGTCTACAAGCTTAGTGACCTGAGGTAAATGGCTTTAATTTATCTGTGCTTCAGTCTCTTATTTACAAAACATGGTTTATAATAGAAAATATTATAGAGTTGTTGCACTGATTCGTGAACTGATACATGTAAACCACCTGGAAGAGTCTTTTGGTAGAGAGGAAGTGTCCAGTGAGCCCAACTATTGTCATATGCAACAGTTAAAAGTTAAAATTGGTCCTGTCACTCTGTAGAAACAAAGATCCATAGCATTAGTCCAATGTAAAAGCTGAGGCAGAGAAAGAAAAGACTAGAACTCGGGAATACAGACTCTCATCCTGATCCTGCCACCTGTGACTATGTCTGCCTTAGAACATGGCGAGATTATCTCTAAAGCCCCTTCCAGCTCTCATGGCCTATCATTGTGCAGCTTCTGCTGGCAAAAACTTAATAAATATTTTTTATTCTGGTAGAGAAATTTTTTTAAAAAGATAAAATTTGATTCTGAGGTTTCCAGCTGAGTGACAGGGTGAGCAATGATATCATTTCAAAAGAAGTAGGCATGTTGTGAACAGATTGGTGTGCGGAGACTGGGAATGATATGGCACCAATTCATGGATAGAATTTTTAGGTTGGGAGAAACCACTTCTTTCATTTTAATTCAGTGTGGTGGAGAGTCAGGGTATTTTTGGTTGTTAGTAATGACCACAGAAACAGGAGCCTGGTTGCCTGGCCCAAAAAGTTTGACACTTTCTAGCAAGTTACTTAAGTGCTATGCATCTAGATTCCTTCATCTATAAAATGCAGACAAAATGCAGGCTGTACCATGAACAGTTGCCATTTGTAGGTCAAAATGGTTAAGTTTTGGCAATTGTACAGGGTAATACACACTTTCTAAAGGGCTGTGCTGAGACATAAATGAGTTCACATGTCTCACATGCAAAGGATAGTGCTCAACCCAAAAAGGTAACATGGAGGTGTTTTCTTTATTACTATGGCATTTGTCTGGTTCATAATCTACTATACAAGTTTCATTTGGCCAGGAAGATTAGGCGTTGCATAGTATGTCTGTGTCAGATCTCTTTCCCATCTGTATGTTTAGGCAGTCATGAGGTCTTGGTTAGGCAATTTGTCTGTAAGGTACAATCATGTTCACCTTCAGTGCTGGAATCCACTGCCATTTTGCTTATTTCCAGTGCTTTCCTTGGTTTCTACTCAAAAGGGAAATTTAACATCAAAGTTCCTGGGTTGAACCTAGCTTCTCCTCTCTCTTCTTTCCTCAAACCCCTGCCCTCCCCCTCCAGCCCAGTCCTTGGCATCCAAGGGCCTCCAGTCCATCTCCCCCATGTAGCATGAGTACTGGTCAGCCACCTTCTGAGGGCCCTCTGCATTCCAGACATTAGTCTGGCCCTGCAGGGAGGGTTAAAGAAGCTAAGGACATCTAAGAGTGGTCTGGTCTCCATCTAAGAGGGAGATCCAGAATTGGGGAGAGCTAAGAGGGGTAAGAGGAGCTCCAGCCAAGCCTAAGCTATGAACTGAGGAATGGGAATGAGGCAGAGCTTGTTGGGGAACCACACTCTGACTGCATGACATTTGAAGAATATTACTGTGCCTGTATGATGAGGATCCAACTGTGTGTGTGAACCAAGATGCAAAGAGATGTTAGAGAAGTAGCAAAAAAGAAAACTAGAAAAATGCCCTTGCCAAGTAAAAGCACTACTAGTACAGTTCCTTAAGAAATTGTTTACTGGCTGTTGCCCAGTGTTACCCATACATTAACCATGATTCACATGATATATGTCCTGGTTTATGACTCGTCTTTTCACATTCTTTTTGGTATTTTTTGAAGAACAAGTCTTCCTACTATTAATATTGGTGAATTTACCAAATGTTCTCTCTTTCCGTTGAGATTTTTGTGTCTTTAAACAGATCCTTCCTTATTTGCTTTATTATTGAAGTAATGAGTTTGTGAACATCTGCTCAGGCTATGGTCTCAGACTCAAGGTTGTAATGATCTGTGTCCTCTTGTTGATGTCAGCACAGTAATACCATTCTTACAAAGGAGGGAAATTCTCAAATGATGAAATGAGGGATAAGAATTAATGGCTGATTGGAAACACCTGTACTGTTTACTGACTAATGAATCAAGAGACTGTGCTAGGTAGGCACTTGACATACCATATCACATCAATCCTAGGGATTACACAGTATACAGATGAAGAAAATAAGGCCCACACAGTTTAAAATGCAAGCATTAATATAAAAATACAGTCATTATTGAAGCATAACTTTAGTAAAGAGAGACATTTCCAACTCAAAAATCTATTTTGAGGGCAGCCCGGGTGGCTCAGCAGTTTAGCACTGCCTTTGGCCCAGGGCGTGATCCTGGAGACCTGGGATCGAATCCCACGTTGGGCTCCCTGCATGGAGCTTGCTTCTCCCTCTGCCTGTGTCTCTACCTCTCTCTCTCTCTCTCTCTCTCTCTCTCTCTCTCTCTGTCTCTCATGAATAAATAAATAAAGTCTTTAAAAAAGATCTATTTTGAGGGGTGCCTGGCTGGCTCAGTCAATAGGACACGTAACTCTTCATCTCAGGGTTATGAGTTCAGGGTCACGAGTTTAGCCCCACAATGGGCATAGAGCTTACGTAAAAAAGAAAAAAAAAAGGCTATTTTGAGAGCAAGTCTAAAGAATGCCTTTGGTGTTGAAATACTCCCATTGTTTGAATGTAGTAGACATGTTTGTATTATCATCAGATTTTCCTGAAAATCAAGGAAAAATGATTCTATATTCATTTTTTGATGGGCAGTTTCTCAGGAACAAAATCACGGATTTGTCTTTATTCCCAAGAGACAGTTTACCAAATTATTTTGTAAATAATTCGAATATTTGAAGCCTTGGAGAGGAAATTGACTGCTGAGGATAGTCTCCTTGCAAATTCAGTACCTTTGTGCTCCTAGAGTTCTAATAGTCTAATGTACAGTGGTTGAGAAAAAAAAATATAGAACAGAGAGTTATCAGGTGTACCTGTGTTCTAGATGTTGTTTTATAGGAAAAGCAGGAAGCAAATGAACACCTGGTGAAAAGTTTTTTTCCCCTCATTATCTATGAGAGTTAGGAGGCTGCAGTTGATTTGATCAAAACAAGTCTTAGCTCTTGGCACTGGAATTGGCGTTGGCCAAATCACTCATATCTGTTCCTCAGTTTCCACCTCTCTGGATAATAACATCTACACTATCAGGACAGTGGTGAAAAAATACTAAAATGTGCTCATGAAACCCTTTAAGAACTGTGAAGATATGTGTAAGATATGACAAGAGTTGCTATTATTAATAGTAATGTAGTATCGATAACACATAAGACTGGTAATTTTTTGTGTGTTTCTGACGTCTATATCTGTATATAATTTTACACACAAATAATGATAATAATGATAATAACCATAGTAACCCTTTCCATTTAAATTCTATTTTATACTCTTTGGAAGACGTATACAGCCATTACTTAATGTGAGCCTCAGAAGCACCCTGTGAGGTAGGCCACACGTTGTCCCTCATTCCCATGCCCCTAATGCAGATCCCCACATTCTCCCTAAAAGAAAACCTCTCTTCTTTTGCAATTTCGACAGCTTCTCCCAGTCCCTGATACTATTACCTTTCACTTCAGATCATTATCTGATATTTGTCAAATATGAAACTCACCTATGTCCATTCCTTTCAACTTCTGAGAGTCTCTGCAAGTTCAATATCCATGTGGAGGACACACAGCTCTCTCGTGCCTTGACCTCACATCTTCTTCAGCTTTCATTTTAAGCCCTAGACCCCGTGTTTTTATTTTTTAAAGATTTTATTTATTTATTCATGAGAGGCAGAGACACAGGCAGAGGGAGAAGCAGGCTCCATGCAGGGAGCCCAATGTGGGACTCGAGCCCGGGACCCTGGGATCACGACCTGAGCCGAAGGTAGATGCTCAACTGCTGAGCCACCCGGGTGTCCTGTAAACCCCATGTTTTTAGAAACCCACTTCCAAGACCCATCCCTGGGGGTTCAGTATTGTTCCAGACTGCTACATCTCAATCTAATGGTTCACACATGGAGAGCGATATTCTTTACTTCTAGCTCTCTTGTTTTCTTTCTCCTGCCCAAGCTCCAATCCCAATACAGCAAGACCTCTGGTCATTTTTTGCCTCCTGTCTGCTCAACACACACACACACACACACACACACACATTTTCATAGTACATGAGTTTCCTCCTGGCTTCCTTTCTTCTCTGTGCAGAGTAGGTCCATTACTTTATCTCTTAGTCAGCTTCCTCTGCCTCCTACTTTTCCCATTTGTTTCCCTCTAAATCCATTGCTCATGCCCCCAAATTTGGGTCTTGCCAACAACCCATTTTCCCAGCTCCAACTGCACGCAGTCAGGGGCTGCTGGAGAAAACCAGGGAAGTATGTGTGTGAAATAGGGATAGGACAGATTTCTCTTTAACCTCAGCTGGACTCACTGCTGCTTTCAGCTTCCTTGCTGGTTTCTGGTCTATTTTCTTTCCCATCTAAAGCAATGGTTATAAACATTTATTCCTTTTCCAGGAGTACCTTCCTTTACTTACAGCTCTTTAACTGACAAAATATGACCTTGGCATATAGTCCTTAGGGAAAAGAGAAGTAACCAAAGGTCTATCTCAGGTTCTGTTCCAACCTCCCAATTTATGTACCTCCCCACCCACTCTTACCTCTTTTCCTTCTTTTTATTGGTTTATTGATATATTTAAACAAATCTTTTTAAAATGATTTCTATACTCATTGGCACTCAAACTCATGACCAGGAGTTCCAGAGTCCCATGTTCCTCCCACTGAGCCAGCCAGGCACCCCTCTTCACTTTTAGAGGATGAACTAGCTGTCCTGTCTTCAGGGCTGTCCTCCTCCTCCTCCTCCTTCTTTTTATCAATTGTGCTCCTGCTCTATGTTTCTCCCAGAGCCTCCATTCCACTTATTCTCATTCTCTCCTGCTTTTCTAATTCTTCTGAGATTTAGCTGATGCTCAAACATCCTATTTCACCCACAAATGAACTTCCCACACACACCTTTATTTTTTGTCCTTCTATTCTTCTCTTGCTACCCTGTCACCCTATATCACTTTTCCTGCTATGGTTGAACTTTTCCCAGAGGTAATTTACACTAGCTATTCTAATCAAGCAATCTGTCCAGAGTTGTCATATAAATACTAGAATCAAAAAAGAGAACATGAATTATTCTGACAATTTGGTGCTTTATTTCATCACTTTCTTCTTCCATGTTGATAGTTCACCTTCATTAAGAAAAATACTTGCTTTGGAGGAGTATGTGAACATGACTTGCTTCTTTGACTAATGACTAGAGGTGGTATCAGAACACCAACTGGGAAACCTCATGGTGAAAGTAAGAAATTTAAGGACAACGATAGGGACCATGAAATAAAAAATTCTGATTATCAGTTGCTGAGGTGAAATTCTTGGAGAAATCGTGCATCAAAAATAAAAAGTATAGTCTAAATAAATGTGTATATCCTCATAGAAGAAACACAAATAGTTTCTATACTCAGGATTCCAGAAAGTACCAGAAGGTGAGTTCTTGATGTGTCAAAGAAGATTAAACACAGATGTCAGAGGAAGCCTTTTCTTTGCAGTTTATCCTGGCTTGAAACCAGAAACCAATTGGGAGTTGCTGAACTTTGGCTCTTGCTCCATAAGAGAAGAGCATGCAATAAGATGAACCCTTACCTCTGTTGGCAGAAATTAGTGTCATTTATGATATTAAGAGGGGACCTGGGGGATCTTTTACTATTAGCAAGTGTCAAGTTACCTTGAAAGTATTGAGTCACCTCCTTTCTGGGGGTAGAGAGTAGTGGTATATTTGCCAATGGATTAGGCCCTGTGGGGCATATAATTTAGTATATGTACAGAAGCTAAAAGAGTTCATTTCTAAAGAACAGGCTCAGAATAAATGAATAGAAAGTAATGCAAACTATAAATAATAATAATAATAATTTAATATTCATCTTATAAAAACGCTAGAGTAAAAATTGAAAAACAAAACAAAATGCTAAAGTTTAATATTGAGGGTAAAAACTAGGTAACCTGAGTTTATGAAACTTTAAAGAATCAAAAAGTTTAAATATTGCACTCCTTTTATAAAACTATGTGCCTATTGCTTCTTAAGTTTTCAAAAGCACTAAACATAGGAGATCACTTTTTATGACCTTCATTATTACATTTTAATTTTAAGCTATCTAAATTGCTCTTATCTCTCTTGAAAATTTTGGGAAAATGTTTAGCAACTTGGTTTAAACAGAAAATTTAATTCCTAATAGATAAAAGCTCTTTGTTTTTCAGTAATTGCCAAAGGTATCACTGTTACTGAAGCAAGGTATACATTTGTTTTTCTTAGTCATTTTACTGCTGGGGTGTGCATCACGTCATGATGCCACTGGCCTACCACTAAACTCTGTGATGTGCAGTCATCACAACTCTAGCTGAGTTTGGATAAAAACAGCAAAAGCAGACAGGTAATTTACCAGTGGCAGAAACAATATTTTGAACATTTTTATTTGGTTTGCATTATTTTCTTCAACCTAGAAAAGAAAGAACTCTTTAAGGAGAAGAAATTCATTTGTATTTAAAGGGAATGAAGTTTAGATGAAGCCGTTGAAAATCGAGAGAAAAATCAAATAATAACTATAGCCCGCACATCACCCTGATTGTAGCAATTTATGATAATTGAATAAAAAATCTAAAATATATAATTGCTTATGACAAAGACTGGGGAAATGATACTCCAAATATACTACGTAAAAAATATAGGTGTGTTACCTTTGCCCCAAGTCACTAATCCAGTGTGTAATCATTTAGGCTCCTTGATTCTACCATAGGCACTCTGTGTTCACTTGGACTTTTTCCCGTGACAGTGTCACAGAAAATGAAAATGACAAAAAGGGAATTGTACGTTAATCCACTAAATACTTTTTCAGAGAAAAAGTGGTAGGTTTGGTTGTAGGGAAGGCAGAGACTCTTTGTTCTTTAACAAACCATCAGTGAATTTCATGTAGCCATGCTGACATCCTGTCCTTCGTCAACACGGTTAAGCAAAACAGAGCTGCACACAGCGCTTACATCATAGCATGAAGCAATGGCCAACCTTATCTGGATCCCAGACCTTTCTGAAGTGTAGTTAGTTTTCAATAATCCTGGGTAAGAGCCTGAAGAGGTTCACAGATGATGTAACAATGAACAGAGCCAATTCAGTTGGAGATGATGTTGCATGCCCTCAGAGGGCATCCAGACATTCACACACTAGAGCAAACTCATCAGTCTTATTCCAGTCTTTTCTGACTACATTGGATCCAGGGTGGCAAAGCAGGTGGAGACCTGCTGCATAAATTCCCCTCATCGACAGAGCAGACATCAGAGCTGGCTGTGGCTGCTGTCTTGATTCAAAATTTGTAAGGGAGACTCTTTTTTCTTCTTATTATGCTCTTACTAGAACATATTATTATGCAGATGTTTCTGTGGAAAAATATGAATAGAATAATGATGCCATTGAGAACTATGCCAGAGACTCTGTTCACCATCACAGGGACATTTCTCCAGACAAGAATTGGTGTATGACCAAATTTTCTGTGGCTAGCGTAGAAAGGGCCATCCTCAGGTTTTCTTCTGTAAAGTTGGATAACTAAAAAGATATTTGCAAATGATCAAATCCTGTAAAGTTGGATAAGTAAAAAGGCATTTGCAAATGATTAAAATGGGGACTGGGTTGAAAAAAGCATTGAAACTCTCATCAACTCCACCCACTCATTGACCTCACAGCTGGACAAAATCTCAAGTGGACATTGGTTCTGGGCTCTAGAAGATATTACTATCTTCATTTTACAGACACGTCCCACGGTTTCCCACAAGATGACATGTAATCATCAAACTTACAATTAAATAACAATTATAACGTAAGCCTAAAAAAATCAGCAGCCATATTTCTGTCTAGAAGATGGATTGCCTTTATAAACAAGAAGCATGCAAAAAGATGTAAGGAAAACTGAATTTACCTATGCTGCTGCTATGAAGGAGCTATATGGCGATCCAAAAACAGCAGATCATCTCTCCTTGGCTCCATAGTTTCAAATGCAGTCAGTGGCATCTCCGATAAGACACATTGCTCATGGTCTGCTACATGGAGACTACACCAATAATTTTCAGCTGGGGGTCAGATCTGGGACTCCAGGTTGCTCTTCTCTGGCCACTCTGGGTCTGCTGTCCTGCCCAGCCTCAGGGTTGGCATCCCCCTTACATGCCCTCAGACACCAAACCTACTTCACTCACTTCTCTTACACGCCCCCTCTCCCCCTGCCCCTGTGGGGCTGGAACCCCAATGTGGTCCTCTGAGGGCCCTCAGGAATAGTGATCTGCTTTGGATACAGCTCTATTATAACAATGACAACAATAAGAACAACTATGGAAAAGAATTCTCAGTAAAATGGATTCCCAATGCTGCCACTCTCTCATGTTCTTAAAACTTACATAAAGTAAAAGTGTTTTTCAAAACATACCTGCAAAATCAATGTTCCTCTTAGAATAAAAAGGGAGGACAGCTTTGTTTTTCCAGCATGGTGAGGCCCAGGTTCTTTGATATTGCTTTGTGGAATATAAGACACAAAAATCAGAGAAACCCGATGCTAGACAACTTCTTGAAAGATGATCCTTTTTTTTTTTTTTTTTTTTTTTTTGCTAGCAACATATTGCTTGCTTTACATGCTTATTGAATTTGCTGACATTATTTCAACTGTATGAATTTGCTAGGGTTGTCATAAAAGGTACCACAGACAGCTTAAACAACAGAAATGTATTTCCTCACAATTCCATGGGCTAGATATCTGGGATCCACATGTTAGCAGAACTGCTTCTTTCCAAGGGCTATGAGGGACGGCTCTGCTGCAGGCCTTCCCCTTTGGCTTGTAGATGGCCTTCTCTCCGTGTCCTCACATCAACTTCCTTCTGTATGTGTTTGTATCCAAATTCCCTCTTTTTTTTAAGATTTTATTTATTTATTCATGTTGGGGGGGGGGGGAGGTGCACACAGGCAGAAAGAGAAGCAGGCTTCTTGTAGGGAGCCTGACATGGGACTCAATCCCGGGACCCTAGGATCAAGCCCTGGGCTGAAGGGCACTAAACCGCTGAGCCACCCAGGCTGCCCCTCCTTCCTTTTTTAAGAACGCCAGTCGTACTAGATTAGAGTC